>NW_026862845.1:0-29446 GCF_026571515.1 Ruditapes philippinarum | reverse complement strand
AAACTAAAATAATTGAAATAAATAATCAATACAATTTTTTCATAACAATTAGGAGATTCGTGTTTCTCATATATTTCTATAATCCAAAAACATGCATCTACCAAACAGATTAAGAAATATTAGAAGTAATATGAAACTACTACAAAGAAAATGAAATTGCACTCTCTTGCAGAGACATGTATCTATTTATAAGACAGACAGTTTTCTAAATTGCTGAACGCTGGGGCAGACATATTCAATTTAACTATAGATATTTTGAGACAATTTGGGAATGGTTGTTTTGAAATAGTTGTTTACATGTAAAGTTGTCTGGCCTAAATAACAATATTTCAATATATACTGAATTATTGGACACTGATGTTAAAAAATGACTTACCATGTTTAGAAACAGTTAAATAATTTATTTCATAAGTAAAAAAATAGGAGCTATTAATAATGAAATTTCCACGACATCTATGTTTTTATCCCTTGAATCGTTTTTGATTTTTGACGAAAGTACTATTTGATATATAAAAAGCAAAAAAAGGAGATGATCCCCCGAAAGCATTAATCATAACAAAATTACAAGAAAATTGCAGACTCGGTTTGATTGAGTCTTACATGACGGACACTGAAAACATGCAACATCCCTTAAGCCCCCTAGCACCGGCTTGAGCGGTACTCAATTTTCAACACTTTAAAGTGCTGGCATTACTGATCCCGAAAAACCAGAAAAATGTAACAAGAATGAGGTGAAGTACGTAGTAACGTTTTACAGTTTCAACGCAGCACTTGACACCTACTGTTTTGAAATATGAAAATCTGTTAAAAGGGTGTAATTCCATCCAAAGCATTAAACACAACAAAATGACATGAAATTGCGAATCGGTTTGATGAGGGATAATTAAAACGTGCAACATCCCTCCCGCCCATAGCACCGGCTTGAGTGGTACTCAATTTTCAACACTTAAAGGTGCTAAAATCAATGATCCCGAATGACCAGAAAATATTTTTTAAAAAAGGGAAGTACGGGGTAACTTTTTTCAACTGCCATACAACACTTTACACCTGCTGTTGTGAAGTATAAAAATCTGAAAAAAGGAGATAATTCCCCGGAGGCATTAATCACAACAAAATTGCATGAACATTGCAGACTCGGTCTGATTGAGACTGTACATAAGGGATAATGAGAACGTGCAACATTCGTCATATAAACCGACATTTTTTTGTAAAATGTATTTGATGTAATTTACTTCTGCATGGTAAAGTGCAATATTTTATCTTATTGTTTGGTTTATGCTACCGAGTTTTGTTATTTGCTTTTGGCGTTGTCTATAATTATGGCTTTAAAAGATGCTTTTTGATTTTGTTACTTGTCAACCATTAACTGTATCGCCAAAGAGCTGTCATGAATACCATAGTAAAGTGCTAAAGCTTAAACTAAACAGTGTGCATTTAGTGCAGTTAATTCTTAACGTTCACATTTAGGAAAGGCCGTTTCAATGTTATTCATTATTTTAAAATGTTTGAAAGAAACTAAAAAAAAGGAATCTGTGATATAAAAGCTTCGTATGAAAACACAACTTTTATAAGATGTGCTGTGGCTAAGTGGATTCTGCCACTCAACCCAGGTATCTCGGGATCAAGTTCTAATCGGTTTTCCATGTTTCCTCATATTGCACCAAAAAATGAACTACATCGTTGCTAAATGGCATGATTTTTACGACAGAAAATTCTTGATTAAAACCTCCACAAACACAAAAGAAAATAAAAGACACGTCAGATATTTTCATGAGATTATGAACATGCAGCAGTTTTTATGATATTTAAACAAGAAAATGAATTTCTTTTTTAACATAATTATTCATTTCAGCTCGATTTTAATGAAAGCTTGCCACTTTATTTAAGAACCTTCGATTCCGCTTCTGTAACAAAGTAGTATTGTTGTCCTGTGTTAACACATGGTCGTAATCTTAATGGGGCTAAAACTCACGATACCTGGATTCAGGGAGTCAGTGGGTTATATATATATTTACTATTCAAAAAGAACAGTATACAAGAAACACATATCATAGAAAGATCCTTCATTTTATATAATGTGTATTTACAACACACCAACAAAGTAGCGTCATTAAAATATAAACATTAAGAATTATTGGAAAGTGCCAAATCAATTCTGAAAAAGAAAATGCAACAAAAACAATAACTTATGTTAGATCTACTTACAGCAGTTATTCCAAATCAATGCAAGTAAAAACAGAAAATGTATAAATATTTACAACAAATTTACAATACTTTACATTTACTTCCATTATTAAACATAGAAAGAAAAACATAAGATGTAGGACTCGTGTTTAAAGATAATACAAACTTTACGATGAGCAAATGAAAATTGAGGTTACTGAGGTCTTGTTTTACAAATGTTCAATATTCATTATCATTGACCATTTACAAGGTAATAAAACACGAATAAGCATCTTTTTAAAGTTAACAGCCGATATTTGTAAATAATATACCTTTTGAAGTTTTTTAATTTTGTTGCAAAGGATAATGCATTGCTACTGGTTGGCTCTGGGTTATACAAATGAACAGAGTGTTTTGTTTGTGAGTAATTTAATAGGGGAAAAACAGGAAAAATTATAAACGATAAACACAGCAGTTAAATAAACAAATTCATATATTATTACATGATAATCATTAATCTTTTTGAAAGAAGGTCGTCCTCTGTAGACACATTGTCATGTTTATACTAATTTCTCTGAATTTCTTTCTTGTGTTATGAATACATGTATATACATACTGAGATATACAAATACTCTTTGAAACTTGGAAAGTTGGACGTTGTGATGTTTGCATTTTATGTTATAACAGATTATCATAACAGATGCAGTTCTTTCTGTGCATTTGAACAATGGCTCGTGAAGCTTGAAAACAAAACATCATCTGCTCCTGTTAAGATACAGTAGAAAACAAAACATTACTAATAAATAGTTTATAATCTAGTAAGATAAAATAAATTTGCTTTCTAGATTTTAACGCCGAATTAAAGACATTTTTCGATCATATCACCAAGTTTTTATCAATAAATGAAATACTTTGGAAAATGTGTCCAGTCCACTTAAAAGACCTTCCCCCAATTGTATAAACGTTGCGTTAAGTTAACCACTGGGTTAAAACCATGGTTGATTTTTTTTTTACGTTAAACTTTGGTTAACCGATTGTATAAATTTTGGTAAAATTTTACCAACGTTTAAACAATTGGGTGCTGATCGATTACAATAATATGTGATTAGTGTTACATATGATTATTATCATTTTAATTTACCATTCCATTTATTGCATATGGTCTCCTTTTCCGTAACTGTCTCAAAGTATTCATCACACTGACTTGCTGATCATACACAAGTTTTTCCACCATAATTGCAATGACGCAAAATATTCCACTTCGTTCACTGCCGTTTCTGTAAAAATATCAAACGACAAAAATGACACCTTTTATTTCCAAGACAAATGCATTTCGAAATAAACAGATTGAAGTTTTTCTGAAGTTATAACCTCTTGTTGTAATTTAAGCAATTTAGAAATTTGGTGGTTTAACTTAACAATGATTAAGTCTAAAAATAATTAAAAAGAAGTAACGTTAAATAATAAACAACAATTCACGTTTGTATATCGATTGAAACAAAATCTATTAATGTCAATATAATTTTATGATAAACTTCATACAATAGCATTCAACAAACAATGCGCTTGTCTTTATATAACGAACATTTCTAAGTATGTGTAATGTATCTGTATCGAAAATGTAGAACATAAGTTAATGGCATGACATCCCTTCAATGACCAACCTCGCGGGAATGTCTTTCAAAGCAAAACAAAAATGTTTTCATGAGGTGTACGCTTATTGAAGCGAATGGAGGCATTTACAACTAACGATAGAAGTCATGGAATGCATCTGACTGGATGTCGTCGTATATATAGGCAAACAATTTCAAAGGAATAAGGTTGAATAATGTATCTATTTCCTTTTTAGTTTGTTATCACTAACATTAAAAACCCCTGTTTTATAAAGAGTGCATTAGAAGCTGTCTTACAAGCAATGAACCATTACATGGGGATTTTCTTTACTAAGTGTGGCATATTCCTCGACATCTTTTACAAAATCCAAAAATTCTTCAACGCTTACAGGAACATTCATCCCGGCTGTCCATTTCCTGTATTGAAAATGATAGAATTCCCGCTCGTCATTTGAACACTAAAAAAGAAATATGCTGTCATTCATCAAATCGCAGATGAAGAATTAAGAATATCTATTGTATGGTGAAATAACAATTAATTGTGAACTCTAAAACAATGATGTCAAGGCCATCGTATCTAAAAATAAATTGAAATTGAAACCTACAAAAGCATTACATAATTATGTTTTATTGTAAAATCTTACAATTTACTTATTTGGAATCTACAATTTAGATTTTGCAAAAATACACAAAAAGGAGAGTAATTCTTTTGTCTTTTTGTAAGGAATATGTTACATTTGCAAAATGGTTATGAATACCTCTTTATTTTTTATGGTCACTTTCCTAACAGTGTAATGTGGTTTGGTGTCGTAGGCAAAACAAGAAACTATGAAACCACCGTTTTGTAATGAATCATTTTCTGCAGGAAGATACTTGTCAACCATCTAAAACATATATTTGACTTTATGTCGCATAATGTATTCAAAAAGAATAGTCTGAAGTAGGCAGATATTTGTTATTTGCAATATAAAGGTTAAATAGTTGCAATTCAGTTATTCCATGACATAAAAAGAATAGTTTGTTTCCTTGAAATTAATTTAATATGTTTAACATTCAAGTGATTGCTTGATAGATGCTTTTGCACTCCTTAAATCATAGGTAGGGGAAAGCACTTATTTAATTAAACCTTGTTATTTAACCTACCAATATTTTGTTATAAACTAAACTTCAAAAAGTAATGTATTATAATTTATACCGTTCCAGACTCATCAATGTCATCCATTGACACTATACAGGAACAGTTTTCTTGATAAGTCATCGTTATAAAGTCAGTTACCGAGTCAGGAATAGGTGATTGCGCCATGATGAAATGATCTTTCAATTTGTAGCTCTAATGGAAATTATTAAAAGTAAAATGTCAAATGTTTGTTCGTTAAATATTACCCTTCATTAACACAACAAACTGAAGCAACCAGGGAACTTTGATTCTTGATATGTCTTAGTACAAAATTAATAACTGAAGTGTGAAGATCTGAAAAATTACGTACGCTCTTAATAAAATAAAGATGCATAAAAACAGTTTGCACGAAAAGTCTAAAAACATAAAGTTTGAACTTGTAACAAAGATCAACTTGGGCACTTAAAACAGAAAGATATGCAAACGATAATTGAGAAATTACTCAAATATAAATTGAGAAACTATTCTTTATAATGCTACTTTTACCTTTAAGCTGCTTATTGCGATATAAAAAAATAACACATCCCAGATATGTTATTACGTAATAGTTAGGTTATACTTGCTCACAAACGAATTGATGATTAATCTATTTATTAAGAGAAAACAAATTGACTTATTTTATTGCAGCTATAAAGTATTTGATAAAACAGGAAAGTTATGCATGGTTTTTAATTCAGTCTTGATTTACAAACAGGGACATGCATATTATTGTAAGCAAATACTATAGAGCATTACATTTACATAGACAGCATTGATAAAATCCGTGTCTTTGTACTCTCTGTTGAGATACAGACGCACTCGATTTGGGTTGTCTGCAAATATAGCATGATAAACTTATGACCATATTTTCAAAACTTTATAAAATTAATCATCCTAACATCATTATAAAAATTCAATATTATTATGTCAATAACTAATAAAATAAAATGTAATCATAAGATTTATATAACATATTTGCATATTTCATTATACCTTTAACAAGTATTCTAAAGGACGATATATGCCAGCGACGCTTTTTAGCACACTTAAATGTAAGAGGTGGTTAAATTCGAACCCTTCTATCCGAAGGTTATTTTGCCAGAATCGAATGCATCATTCGGGGTCTTTTTCAAATATATAAGATTATGAATTTTTGCGTAAATGCAAACATTTGAAAGTTAACTACTTTGACCAATCATTGTATCGGTAATTAAAAACAAGAAATGCCGAACGACAAATATGCCCCCTTTCAAACCTTTGACTTACACAATTGGTAATTTGGTATAGAAACTTGAAATACATAGGAACATGGTAGTGTTCATTCATGGAAAAAAGAAAGTCATGACCAACTAGTTAAAACAATCAATATGAGTATTTATAAAGACATTGAATTTTGAACTAATGACCCAATTATGACTAATCAAAGTGTAAAACAATCAATACTTGAAATATGAAGACTTTGTGATCACTAGCGTTCAATATAATGAGCGGAAACCATTCTAACATTCAAGGCCCCTGGGACCTTGACCTTTAATATAGTGACACCAAAATCAATAGGGGTCATCTACTGGTTATGCTTAATCAGTATGTAAAATATGAATCTTTGTGTGTCAATAGTTTTCAAGATAGTAAGCGAAAACCATGTGGTCTATCGACGGGCAAACCGAACGGCAGACAGACAGACCGACATTAGCAAAACAATATTCTTCTAATTTCATGGTTAATCATTGAGAGTTTATCAAATTGATAACGAAGTTGTCTAATACTGATGAAATGTATTATATCGTTATTGCTGTTTTGTTCTACGCAAAATACGCATGCGCGAAATGTTTCTTCCATTTCTTTGGAAATATCATAGTGTAAAAAGGTATTGCTAAGTACACTAAAATAAAAACACTATTATAATATTTCGATATGGCACTATGACAGTGGGATTTTGTGATGATTGAAATGTGTTGAAAATATGTTTTTCTTTTCAACAAAGTTACTGAATTACCTAATATATCTGCTCCAGGTCTAGCTTTGCCCGTCAAGTTTTCATATTCTGACTCAGAATTCATGTCATCCATGTCGATTCTTTCGAGGGACAATTCAAGTTCCTAAAATAATTTTCATTTTAACAAAGAAATGGCATTTATTTTAACATAATTATTTCAAGCTACTTTTTTTGTCTGTGATTTGTAAATGATAAACAAACGCAACATGAAATCATGTCATTGCAAAGAACTTTACCGCTAAGTTCATACTAGTTTATTTTGGTTAAATTGCGTTGGTTTAAACATATTTATTTAAGCTCGATTGGGAAACAAGTCCTTGCAACTTATATTTATCATTTTCGAGTCCGCTTCCTGGAACCAACAAGTACTGGTGCCATATGAAGAAACATGGTCGTGAGTAGGGTTTGTACCTATCATCTCTGGGTTGAGAGGAAGAAGCCTTAAGCACTGGGCCACCCTTCCCCTTAAATTTCAGATTGTGTTGAAAGCTATAAGCTTATTAAACACTATTGAATCCTGTAAAAAGCCAGAACTAAGCAATAAGTGTAAAGGCTCTTTCTAACTGAAACAACGGCTTGCCCGTGACGGGGTTTGAGCTAATGTGGTCAGCTATCCTTAAATAACTAGTCCGAGGCGTTAAGCAATCAACCACGCCGCCACACCTTCCTCAATGAAGAAATAGTATACATTTTTTAAAGGTTAGCGCTTAATACCTAAAAATCTAGCAATATATACATGGCTCATAAATGCACATATAAACCAAAAATACATGAGCGTAATTAAAACTTATTTTCCTATTTTTTATTTCATTGCATGTATGACACCATTATAAACTTATAATCTTAACTATTTTACTGAATAATCTGTGAACACTCTGATTAGTAATATCTTTAATGAATGGTTAATCTTAACCTTATACTGTCTGTTTAACGAATTTTCGTCAGTATCGTTAACGTGTTCTTCAAGGTTTTCTATCGGTATCGGCTTACAGTTGAGACAAAGAGCGTAAACCAACGCTTTGAATATGAACTTATACTGTTCCTGTAACGATTCGCAGAGAAATTTTACACATTTTTAACATTACAGCGACAATTATGAAAATACTATAAAATATAAATGTTGTAATTCCACAACAGATTCAGAATTTCAACATGAGTTTTAAATGCAAAGCTTAGAGAATATTAGATGCTTATCACTTGCATAAAGCAGTACTGAATTTGAAAGTATATGACTGATATAAAAATAGCAAAATGTAAACAAAGTCGTATTTTGACTTCCATACAAAATTCTAAATCACAAAATGTACTCAAAGTACTCTCATTGGCCAATGAGAAACTTTTAAGACATTATACCAAGACAACAAAAGCTTTTGAAAAATAAATGCGTTATGTGGCACAATATGTCGTTAAAATATGTTTCATAAATATTCTAAGATTGATATTTGTGTTAGGCCAGGTACGAAAATGTTATATTATAATTATTATGCTAAAGACACAACATGAATATAAATGTTTATCATAGTTACCGAAATGACAACAAAATCATATCTGTTTTCTGTTAACTAGTGGATAAATTATTATTGTTCAGTAAATCCAACATACGCTTGTTTGGACCATTTTCATTCGTTGTTCCCTAATTTTATTGAGACATGCAGGGACATTTACTGTTCCTTCACAATTTCCCTCCATTATGAGCCTGTCAACAGCTATAAATACTCCTGTACGTCCAATTCCAGCACTATAAAAATGATGAATAATAATGATTTGTATTAATATTAAACACAATTTTGAAATCATTGAAAATATCTTGCCTATGAAAACAGGACAAATCGATTACACTATTTCACAGTACTTAGGCCATAGTTTCAGCATTGATGCAGTCACTGTAGCAACATGTAATAAAATGTTGGATGGAGTAGCGTAATTTTATTTTCTTTGACTTTTGCTCCAAATCCGTGACAACACCTGGAGTCTTTCTCTAACATATTGTTTAAAAACATTACTTAACGATCGTGTAAATAATATGTTATCTTGTTGTTCAACTATTCAATTATGTAACAAGTAATGCTACTTTTTATAATCGTCATTTTCACCTTTAGTATATGATAAGCTCATTTCTAACTTTTGTAATTTATTTCCTATATTGTTAACTTAACCAATGTACCAAAACAAGCTTTAAAAATTAGACGAAATTAACAAAATGTTCTATTATAAGGACATGACGTTGAACTTCCATGATCAACTTTTGTTAAGATAATAGTGTTTTTCTTTAATTAAATGCATTTTTTGCAATGTTTTTATATAATTTATATTAACCGATTTCTTTTGTATATTCTGGGATAAACTGAACCCTCTTAATCATCTTGAAAACAAGAAACGACATAATGCGACAAAACCAGGTTGTCAACGTTCATGTTTCACATGCATATTGTCAGCATAATGCAATTTGAAAAGATATGGTGTGCGTGTGGTCATTTAATTTTTTACGTAATCTATGTCAATGGTCTTTTGTTGAATTTTTTGTTGTTGTGTAGATTAGAAACAACATACCTGCAGTGTACGATGATAGGACCATGTAAGGTAGTTTTAACATCTCTATATTTTTGTCTGAATTCCAAAAGACTTATTACATCCTCCGGTGTCTTTTTGTCCGGCCATGCAGTGTAATGAAGATGAACTAAACGTCTGCAAACGTCACCCTTTAAAATTCAGCATAATAATACAATTTGCGTTGTGTAAAACATTCAAAATAAAACTTAAATATAAATAAATGAAACGTTATAAAACGCAGGAACAGAACTTTATATGCTTATTTTGATAACTTACACACTGATTCATACTAGTTGTTTAAAGATGAAGTACTGTCAACTTACATGTTAACTCTCCATATGCAATTAAAAAAGAAAACTCTTCATGTTTAATGGAATCTATAATATTACTTAAATCAAACTTCCGACCTACCTAACAACATAGCCAGATAACTATATCGGTATTGTCATACCTTTTCTGCATTGTTGATAACTTCAAAGGTCCTAAATGTGTAATCTGCAAAAATTTGTAAATTTTGGCACGAAACGTGTACATCACCATACTCCTCATCTTGACTGACATCAGGCCAATACTGCTCGCATTTCATACCCTTAAATCAGTAAATATATGAGGATACTTTTATATAAAACAAATAATATCCAAGTATATTAAAAATATATGCCTTATTCTGTCAAACAAAATCAAAATTCTCATTTACGTGCAATGCAATAACGTCTTAAAAATTTAGGTAAAATATTCAAAATTTAACATGATTGGAAACAACATACATAAGATTATGATCTAATAAAAAGCAGACATACCGAAGGTTCAGTCAGATTTGTAACCATCACGATTATCTCTACCTTCTTATGCCAAACCATTTTCCAGAACGTTTTAAAGTTATCGTGTGTTGCTGATGTAGGCCCTGAAACATTAACTTTTAAGCATTTCTATTATGTTTTTAACTTTTATGCAGTACTTCATCAAATACACATAGCCGTATGATATGTGTTTACCAAGTAAATTCTCAAAGCCATGCTCTTTTCAATCTGTCTTAACAGATACTTGTATGTACAAATGTACTTCTTAAATATGTAAAGATATAATTATCAAGTATTTCGTCAGACGTTAAATGTTTCACTAAGGGTCGCTAATTTAAATGTTTTGATATGATCAAAGATGCCAAATTTCGGATTAAATAAATAATTATATAACATAACACAATTAAAAATACCTGAACAGGCTATGTACGCTTTCTGTCTGTGGTATCCCTGAAATAGATTTAAAACAATTTATTCGTGTTCATTTGGATATATGAGAAAATTATAGGCACTATTTGATAAAGTGCACTGCATTTCTTGATTTAATAAGTGAACTTCTATTAACTTACAAGCATTTATATTAGTATAAACAGAATTTATTTTAGTTCGATTGTATTGAAGGGTAAAGACTTATTGAAACACTCTAGAACCTGTTCCTGGAACCAGACAATACTTTACAATAATTGGGAATTTTCTTGCTGGCGGCAAGAACGGTTTAAACACAGCAGTCCTTTGGAATACTAGTTCGGCGAGAAAACTTTTCGGCCAAGCCACCACTTGCATCAAAGTATTCATATCAAAACCGATATCATAATAGATTGCTGTCACTTACGTCAATATATGATGCATTTATGTAAAAATCTGGTTGACAATCAATTTGAACCCTGGAGTGATCATCTGAAAGAATTGTAAAGAATAATAATTAATGTTGAAACATCTGAAACTGCATTGCTTCTGAATAAAATGTTGAACATATGCCACACTTTTTCAAGTGCTTACACCGGAGGCAGATTTTAAATGATAATGCTGGTATTATTCCCATTGGGTGTGATTAATAGTTACTATTAGAAATGATACTAGTATTTTGAAAAAGGTTGGACTGATTATATCTGTAGCCAGTGCAAGCAGGCGTTGGAGATGTTGCATTTCAGAATACCCAGTACAACAGAGTTTGGGATTTTCAAACATGTTTTTTGTTGCCACTCCTTAAGCGGTGTCTTTTCATCTAAGCTAATTTATTAAAAAGCTTACTAAAGAGATTTAAAACGGATATATATCTTTACTTATTTTTCCGCTGAAAATTATTGCTTCTATTGTAACGGAAACAGATATTTAAAAAGATCATTTTTAATATCTTCAACTGTATTTAAACACAGCTTGAACTGTATGTAAATAAAGCTTGAACTGCTTTGAGGCAAAGCTGATATAATCTGTGAATACTGACCCTTATGTATACAACTGTTCTGGAAACATGAACAAATCTGGAAACAAAGTGATCCCTCGGAAGCATTAATCACAACAAAATTACAAAATTACATGAAATTTGCAGACTCGGTTTGATTGAGTCTGTACATGAGGGATAATGAATAAGTGCAATATCCCTCACGCCCCCTAGCACTGGCTTGAGCGGTAATCAATTATCAACACTTAATCCATTACGTTATATACACGCCTTTTAACGCCTTTTCACCCCATCCCCCTTTTTGTTGTCTCAAATGGTGACAAAATGCCTTATTTAGGCCCCCACACTTGTTTTTGTTTGAGAAATGTTGTTACAAAAGTGACCTCTTTTTTGGCGCGGCCCCAACCAAAAGATACATCAGGGGGTTGCCAGAATGGGGATGTGCCCCCTTCTGTTTGGGAGGTTTGAAGGGGGCGGAGTCCCCCTCATCGCCAAGAAAATATTGGACTTGTGAGAGGCTATAAATGACCCAAGATTGATCATAAGGTAACGTGTAACCAACGCTGAAAAGCATTTGACTCTATCTCAATCCATTGAGAAGTTGCAGCACTTTGAAATCAATTTTCATGGAAAAAAATCAACGCAAAATAGTGATTTTTGGCAAATTTGAGATGTCCCCTCGTTGCCATGGTAACAAAAAATTTAAGCCTGAGCATGTTGTTGCAAGGGCAATGGTCCAGTCAACATTTGTGCCAAGTTTGATTAGTGTTGAAGCAATTTTTATAGTATTATAGCAATTTGAACTTGTAACGGGAGACTTTTCAATGAAAACAGCCATTTTTCACAAAATGCTCATGAAGTAATGGGTTAATGAAAAAAATAAAAAATCTACAAAACAACAATTTTTCTTCAAATTTATATGATAGGCCATGTTTAAACATGAAAAAACGCGATTTAGGGTAATTTCAAGTATTTTCATCATTTTCTGTTAACCCATTACGTTAAATACACGCCTTTTAACGCCTTTTTCACACCCCCCCCTTTTTGTTGTCTCAAATGGTGACAAAATGCCTTATTTAGGCCCCACACTTGTTTTTGTTTGAGAAATGTTGTTAAAAAAGTGACCTCTTTTTTGGCGCGGCCCCCAACCAAAAGATACATCAGGGGGTTGCCAGAAGGGGGATGTGCCCCCTTCTGTTTGGGGGGTTTGAAGGGGGCGGAGTCCCCCATCATCGCCAAGAAAATATTGGACTTGTGAGAGGCTATAAATGACCCCAGATTGATCATAAGGTAACGTGTAACCAACGCTGAAAAGCATTTGACTCTATCTCAATCCATTGAGAAGTTGCAGCACTTTGAAATCAATTTTCATGGAAAAAAATCAACGCAAAATAGTGATTTTTGGCAATTTTGAGATGTCCCTCGTTGCCATGGTAACAGAAAATTTAAGCCTGAGCATGTTGTTGCAAGGGCAATGGTCCAGTCAACATTTGTGCCAAGTTTGATTAGTGTTGAAGCAATTTTTATAGTATTATAGCAATTTGAACTTGTAACGGGAGACTTTTCAATGAAAACAGCCATTTTTCACAAAATGCTCATGAAGTAATGGGTTAATGAAAAAAATAAAAAATCTACAAAACAACAATTTTTCTTCAAATTTATATGATAGGCCATGTTTAAACATGAAAAAACGCGATTTAGGGTAATTTCAAGTATTTTCATCATTTTCTGTTAACCCATTACGTTAAATACACGCCTTTTAACGCCTTTTTCACACCCCCCCCTTTTTGTTGTCTCAAATGGTGACAAAATGCCTTATTTAGGCCCCCACACTTGTTTTTGTTTGAGAAATATTGTTAAAAGAAGTGACCTCTTTTTCGGCGCGGTCCCCCAACCAAAAGATACACCAGGGGGTTGCCAGAAGGGGGATGTGCCCCCTTCTAATTGGGGGGTTTGAAGGGGGCGGAGTCCCCCATATCGCCAAGAAAATATTGGACTTGTGAGAGGCTATAAATGACCCCAGATTGATCATAAGGTAACGTGTAACCAACGCTGAAAAGCATTTGACTCTATCTCAATCCATTGAGAAGTTGCAGCACTTTGAAATCAATTTTCATGGAAAAAATCATCGCAAAATAGTGATTTTTGGCAATTTTGAGATGACCCTTCGTTGCCATGGTAACAGAAAATTCAAGCCTGAGCATGTTGTTGCAAGGGCATTGGTCTAGTCAACATTTGTGCCAAATTTGATTAGTGTTGAAGCAGTTTTTATAGTATTATAGCAATTTGAACTTGTAACGGGAGACTTTTCAATGAAAACAGCCATTTTTTTACTAAATGCTCATGAAGTAATTGGTTAATAGTGCTGGCATCACTGAAGTCGTGATACTGAAGAGAATATTGACGACTCGTATAAAAAGCGGAATAGTTATGGACTTTACGTGTCAAATGCTATACCAATTACATTCTTAATAAAGATGACAATGCATATTATTTATTAAATTAAGAAATTGTCATGCATGTATTATATCTGTCTCTCTGCTTTTAAACAGGGCATATAATAACACAGTATTCATTGAAGAATGTATGAACATTTTTATTTCTAATTTGAATTTTGTAGAGTAATGTAAAGAGTTTTAAGAGGTGATGATTCAGAAATAGTAATAACTATACCTTCATCAATCTTACTGGAACATCAGAATTTATGTTAACATATCTCTTTAAAATTATACTACTATGATTGTATATTTTATTAAAGGTTAACAGACACTTAAGTACTGAATATATAAATGTATATATAATACATAATACATACACGGTAAAATCCCCTTATATCTATTTGACGTTTTGTTTTCTGGACTGCGTGCAAATAAACAAGGCATTTGGAAAGCGGTAGGGATGCTCTGAAAAGAAAGAATAACAGTTTAAAAATATGAAGTATTAAAACTAGCAACAACAGTGGTGCACCCAAATTATAGTTGAAAATGCTAATCAGTTCACACGAATATAATAGGTTCATAATAACTTGAAAAGTTATAGGGTTATAATTTCTTGTATATGAAAACAAAACTGCAAGTATGTAACACTGAACCGTTTTTGAATACCTGAAAGTCATTATTAAATGTTTCATCCGTCCGATCCTTTACGTAATCAAATAGTTCAGATACTTTTATGTTTTCTAATTTATCTATAATATCTAATGAGTTTAAATATTCCGTTTGTTCTGGGATGAGTTCATCAAGCTCTTGTAGATCTTCAATATGTGCTTTTTGCTCTGGCTCTTGGAAATCTCGAACCACCGTTTTCCTTAAATGAATTGCTTTTTGGCCTTTATTCGTTGCATTTATACCTGCAGTGATTACAAATAAATCACAGTCTTTTAACAATCCAGTTTAAACAATATACAGATATGTTTTTGTTTTTTAAATATTTGTATAACAATATTATTGAGATCCAAAGCAAGGTAAAATTAAGAGAAGCATGTTACACCAAATTTTACTTGCGTATTTACGTTATAATTGATTGAAGATATTTATTACCTGATAAGAAATTATCTATTGTTGTTACATTATTTTCAAAATAAATTATGAATTAAATGAAAATGCTGTTAATATGACTAATATATAAGCATAAAGCGTATTTGTTTAAACAATAACTTACTGCAACTAGGTATATTTTGATATATGTTTTCTGTATCGGGAACACTCGGAGGCACGTTTCGATAAATAACTTCCAGATTGGACTGTTTCTTCCTTCTAAAATCAAATTTTTAAAAAAGAACTTCACAAAATAATCTATTTTGGGCGATTTGTAAAAATAAACTTTTTAGATATTTGTTATAAAACATTAAAATGGAAAATACTTTTATTCTACTTTAACCTAAAATAACATTGCCCACATCCTGTTGACTAAGGGCATTGGTTTATTTTACGAGGCACACAATTTGAATAATGTGTTCCCTATATCATATCAAAACAATATCTGATTTAGTCATTACAGGTACATGGTATATGAAGCATTCCAAATGTTCACAGCATGCGATGATAAAAAATGAACTATGAAAAAATAACGAAGTGTATTTCTCGAAGAATAATAAGAACTATTCGCGTAAACGCTTTCATGAAAGAAACATAAAGTATCAGATGGATATATTGAATGCAGTATGACACACATAAATAGTTTTGACTGACGAAAGCCGAAAGCGTTCAGTTTAAATAATCTACCAAGATCGTCATGGAGACAACCAGTGACCGATGTTCAAATGAAACGACTTATAAAACAAACTTTGCACAAAGAATACTGATAAAATATTTGATGAATTGCTATCATTTTTTAAGAATCTAAAGTAACTTGAATTTTATTTGTTTATTTTGCATTCTGAAATGATCCCACGTTTGTAATATATGACAAATAGCATGTGTAATTTGAGAAATCAAATATACGTATAATGAATAAGCAATCAATATTTTTAAATGATCAGAAGAATAAATTTTCTTTTAACACGCAAATAAATATTTGTTGATACCCATATACGATGTACTTGTGAAAAAAACATTACCTTTTGGCAATGAAGCATGTTACAATTAAAACGGCAACAATGCCTACAGCTCCTCCGCAGCAGTAAAGTAAAAGTCTCAAATAATGTATCGGTGTCGCAGTCAGTTTTTGAAAATCTGAAAAATAATATTGAAATATAACCCTAATTCACGAATGTGCAATAATGAATACATAAGTTTTAATCTAACTCATCAAATATAACTTAATACAAAATTGAGTTTAGTTTGAATGAATAGGAACTTATAGCTATAAGCTTGATCATTCTCTCAAGTCAGTTCCTAACCTGTACTCTTACAGTGTCTGAGCCCACGCACCCGGCAATCCATAGATTTCTAGTCCGACACATTTACCACACGGCCTTTATTATTAGTCATAGATAATTTTGACGAGTTAATGATACAGTATAAAGTGTTTTATACTCATTTAAGCGAGGTTTTTATCACCAGCAACTGTTAAAACACGAAAATGTTACCTGTCAAAAATGTTTTGAATGAATTTGAATTCTGGACAATCCCTCCATTTTAAGAAAATAAAATGTACTGTATGCATTCAAAGCAGACGTTTATATTAATCGTCTAGTCAATACGAAAATAACAGCAAACGTGTTGTTTTTCATAATTCAAATATTTTTATGGTTTATTATTAATAATTTGCACATTACATTTAAATTCAAAGGTGTAATGCTCTTATATCGTGTGTGCAAAATGTTGAGGGTGCCTGGGAATAACATTACATTCTTTTTTTTATTACACTTATGTGATAATCATTTTGTCTCTTATATTGCTAAAACAAACTTGAATATGTTCGTTAAATAAAACAATCAATGAGGAGATGGGGGAATTTACGACATCTCCTATTAAATCGTCACTTAATTTTCCTACACATCATCTTTAAAAACAATATAGTTCAAACAATGACTTGGATTTCCGTCCGGATTAATTGTTTAAACTATTGTCAAACATTTAGATATACAATTATAGTATATACATGTAAATCGTTTACAGAAATACAATTGTCCTAATGAAAGTAAAACTAATTTCATTTATTTCCGTGACAAAATATCTTAAAATCGTGTTGAACAACGGCAAATCGTTTTATGCTCCGGAAATTGTTTTTTTTTTCTAAATGGTAAAAGTGTAAAAAAAACGGGACAAAAGAGAGTTTTAGTTCTTTGGCACTGCTCTCCGCCTCAATGCCCTCTACCACTATGTGTACTGTAAATAAATTATCTCCAAGGGTTTTTAGGTTATGCTGCGGACAAGATTTTTCTAAAAGGGGAGATCATTAAAAAACGGGACAAAACAGCGTTATGGTTCTTTGGCACTGCACTTTGCCTCAATGTCCTCTACCACTGTGTGCAGTTTAAACAAATTATGTCCATAGGTTTTTCAGTTATGCTGTGAAAAGATTTTTGTAAAAGGGAAGACAAATTAAAAATGGGGCAAAAAAGAGTTATGATTCTTTTGCACTATACTCTGCATTAATGCCCTCTTCCACTGTGTGCAGTTTAAACAAGTTATCTCCGAGGGATTTTAGGTTTTGCTCCGGACAAGATTTTTTTAAAATGGGAGATAATTCAAAATCGGGGCAAATTGAGTTATGGTTATTTGGCACTGCACTCCGGCTCAATGCCATCTACCACTGTTTGCAGTTTTAACAAATTAGGTCCAAGGATTTCAGGTAATGCTCCGGACAAGATTATTCTAAAAGGGGAGATAATTGACTCCGGCTCAATGTCATCTACCACTGTGTGTAGTTTAAACAAATTATGTCCAAGGGCTTTCCGGTTATGCTCCGGGCACGATTTTTCTAGAAGGTGAGATAATTTAAAACGGGGAAAATAGAATTATGGTTATGTGGCACTGCACTCCGGCTCAATGCCCACTACTACTATGTGCATTTTAAACAAATTATGTCCAGGGGCTTTCAGGTAATGCTCCGGACAAGCAAAACGAACGGACGGACGGACAAACGGACGGATATATGGGCAGACGGACAAGGTGGCAAAAACATTATTAGAAAGTTTACTTCTTATTTTTATGTTGTGTTTTAATTTAACATACTTGTTGTTTTGATCGTCAGGTTAAGTGTCATTGATTGCCTTTCGGAATTCACTGAAAACAGTTCTGAATCACTTTTCAAGTCACTAAGAGTGTAGATGGCCATCTTGTCACCGACAGTTATAGATACTTTGATTTTAGTGATCTATCTATCTATCTATCTATCTATCTATCTATCTATCTATCTATCTGTCTGTCTGTCTGTCTGTCTGTCTGTCTGTCTGTCTGTCTGTCTCTCTCTCTCTGTCTCTCTCTCTCTCTCTCTCTCTCTCTCTCTCTCTCTATCATATGGTCGACAAACACCTGCTTCCAGCTTTCATTATATACTTAGTCATCATCCTATGTTAAAATAAAAGGGAAATTGTCCCATTTTTCTTTAAATATTTAAAAACCTTCAAAACATAATAGAATGAATGACCCGAGAGCCGTTCTGTGCAGAGGGCTTTCAGCTATGACTGTACTCTCAATTTCATCTGAATTCAGTTCAATGTTGTAATCAAGATATTCAAAATTCAATATAAATTTTTTCATATTTACTGTTTGCTTGTAAAAAGTACAATTGTTCCAAAGAGCCCACTTTGTTGTATATTTTTAACTTGTACCGTCCTTTATCGTCTTCAGTTATGTCGCGGATAGTGAGACTGGCGTTTAGTCCATTTGTTGTGACTTCGAATTTCTTATCATTATTTAATGTCTTACAGAATGAGCCGATAAATTTACACCATTCGTGTATCGGTTCTGGATAGGCGATAGATTTGAACTGAAAAGTAACAGTCACATTTTGAGCACTTGTTATGTTTGTTTTCAGATCAAACTCTGGCGATAACAGTGGTGTACCTGAAATATCAGAAAAGGAAACCTTTACCAACCACAAGGCTCAGGTACAACATGTACGTAAAGAGTTATGTTTTTCTAAAGTGGCACTTGTGACGTTATAAAAATATCTTAATTGTACTTAAATGAGTACTAATTTAGTTTTAATGGAGGAGATGAAAGTATCAATGACCGAATACTAGTAAACATAAATGAAATAACCAATAAAATATAACTTGTCGATTACTAGATGGATTGGTAGGTATTTACAATGATTAAGGATATAGTTTAATTTGTTTTGCAAAAACTCTTTAAAAAAGAAAAGAATATCTTCTATTTATCATGATCATATGAGAACCCTTTACGACCGCATTACAGAAACTTCAGAAATCAAAGCATACTCATTGTGACAGATTTACCTTGAAGTATTTCAGATTAAACAAGTTTCGTCAAGAAAAAAACATTGCTTACATTTCACACGTACGGTTAATTCTTTGGTAGATGGATTTGTGTTGTATTTGTTATGTGCTGAACATTTATAAACGCCAGCATCAAAACAGGATTCGACTCTATATGACATTGTATGATTAAAGACTTTGGATACATAACGCCGCACTTCTTGTTCTTTAAACGACAAAGAAATTGACGATACTGGATTACTGTCAACACTACAGATAAAGTGGATGGTTTCGTTTTCGGTGACTTCGAAAAAGGTTTCCTTCTTTTCTGCTCCAGTAACTTTGAACTGTAATATTCTACTTGGATCTGCAGAATTTAAAAAAGCACAAACAAATGAAATCAAGACATATAAAAAGAAGGTCCAAAAGAACTGAAATTGATACATAATTAAATGACTCAGATGTTATGTGTCTAAAAAATAAAATGATTGAGTATAAAAAAATATGGATCTTTTTTGTTTTTTTTAAGTGTTTAATGCCTTTAAGGTTTTGACAATGAACAAGGACGTTGACAATAATAATAACAACCTCCAAATGACCAACTTCTTTCAGATGATTTGTGAACATAAATTTTAAGTCTATTTTATAAAATATGACTGCTTAAACAAAATTATTTACAAATGAGAGACAACAGATCAATTTACATTGTACATCTATGTCAAGAACTGCCTTAGACGTTGACGTCTTTTTCTCATATTTAGGGAAATTTTGAATTTCGTTTTTTGCAGTACATTCAAACAATCGTATGTCTGACTTTGTGATATTTGTAAATGTTAGATTTGGAGATTTCACATCATTCCATGTGTATGTTGGGGGAGGATCACCGTCGGATATACATATAACTGTAAAACTGCTTCCTTCCTTAACGATTAGTCTATAAAGTTGTAATTCACCATCTCTTGCAAATTCATTTTGTGCAACGTATTCAAAGACAGGTTTATCAGGCGGATCTGCAATTGTAAATGCATATTGTGGAATTTGACATGTTTAATGAACAAAATTACTGTTTCATTTAATACAATAAATGAGATACATAATTTCTATTTTAATGTCTTAACTTGGTGTCCGATGAAACAGCTAAACTGTATTGGAAGTAACATTATATGTGTAGGGTATTCAGCGAATTATTAGAAATAGGTCGCTGCTGTTATCAGATACATGTACAATGACATTCAAAACAAAGCAATTTTCAATATCAATCATTTTGTTTTGCGAAATACCTTTGAACATGCTAAGTTATGTATATATACACGCATTACAAACTTCAATGCCATAAAGTAACATTTATGGAAGATTACAGAACTACCGTACCTTTACATCTGAGAGAAATATGTATATCATAACTAATTTCTTCTATATGTTGAATGACTTATAAAAATATAAAAATTTCATTTTTCACTTTACATGATAACGCAATTAATACCGTTTTGGTGTTTGATATTATTTTGGAACTTGACCGTTTTGCCGCTTTTCTATAATGATGCAAAGGATAAGAACATTCTCTGTGTTTGTTTAAATTTCAATTCTTTGCCTTTGTAAATATGTACTACTCCTGAAAATGCCTTCTTATTACATAAGTAAGTAGACATAGCATAGATTGTTCCATCTCCGCCTACTATGAAGGGACATTTTACTTCAACGTTATACTTTATATGTAAGTTCTTTGTAATAAAAAGAAAATTTATTTATTGAATTATATTTCATTCGTGTACACCATCTATTCTATTTTCACTCGTAAATTTATATTTAAATCTTTCATGCAAAACAAACAGATATCCTCTATTTCTCATACTAACAGTATTTTCAATTCATTAGATGAATGATCAACTCACTCTTAGGAAATTGTTGTATGTCAACTAAACAGATAAACATGACAAAATATAAAAAGTAAAACTTACATTGAACATAAAGTCTAACTTCTTTATGTATCATATTTGATATATTATTTGTGGCATTACAAATTATACGGGTGCCATTCTCCAATCGTCGCGGTTTCAAATCAATGATGCTTTGAGATATTAACATGCCATTGTCTTGTTCAGATATATTGTATATCGCAGTTTGTGTTAAATCTTCGTTTATGCCTTTCTTAGATATTTTTGTCCATATAATATTTGCAACAGGCCGTCCTTCAGATGTCATGCAAGTAAATGTAATTGTTGAATTTTCTTCTACTGTTTCAACATCTTTTAAAACATTTTTTATCCTCATGTACTTGATTGGGACTGAAATGTAAAAGGTTTAAACTAAATAAATAGTCGTTGACTGTAATTCAGTAGAGCAAGAATATCAACTTAAATTATGTACTAGGTATATGCTCTTGGACAGGATTTTTATAGACACAGACAACTTAAGTGAGAAAAAATGCATTACTGGAGGGAGTAGTTTTTAGCCTTTTACACGTGTTTTAGTTATATTAACTTTGTCTTTGGTTGTTTTAAATTGATGCGCCACCGTTGTTGGTTTCATTAGACAATTTATATTCGATAAATAGAGTTCTAGGACTTTGAAATCTTAATGAAAGATTTACATGGTATTATGAAAAGCAATTCAATATACATGTATTATAACAAAAATTTTAACAGTGCCATCTCAAAATTAGACCGCGATTAAAATCTTTACAATGTAATCTTTTGTTCGTGCGAATGATAGATTGTTTCTGCAGAAAGTATAAAATGAGAAGTAGCTTAATCAATGTTAAGGTATTAGATGCCAATTTCTGAAACGTATTCATTTTCAGTGAGGAGACTGAGTTTCCATAGGGCATGGGTTCAAACCTCAAAGGAACAATACTTTTTGTCTTTTACTTCTTTTTGTTTCGTCAGATTATGCTTTTCTTTATTTATTTATATCTAAAATTTGTTATTTAAAATCAGCCTGATAAACTTTCTTAATATGTTGCACAAATGTTAAGAATAGTTGCTAGATAATCACTCTTAACAAGAAGTATCTTTAAAAACGATACTCGGCCTGAGTAATACTTGTTAACATGCAAAATTATGTTATTTCTAAGTTTTTAATACAAAAGGAAATGTTAGAAATGCTTGCATAATAATGACATACTAATCAAATCTTGTAGCTTAGTTAGAACAATTCCCATTTTGTAAACATTGAAATCAAATCATAGCATATTGATATTGATGATTTTTCAAAGTAGGACAACGTCTATTTAAGGTGTCTCTTTTGCTTGTTTTACCTTTGACTTTGTAAGTTTTGTAATAGTTTACATAAAAGTGTAAGAACTATACGCATTCCTGTACACTTTATTTTAGAACTATCCTTTACAATTTATTTTATAGTGGCAAAAACTATACTTACATTTTATCTTAGAGCTATCCATAAAATTTAATTTTAAAATGAAAAGAACTATCATGATTATACATTTTATTTTAGAATGGTTAGAACTGTTCTTTACATTTAATTTTAGAATGAGATTCACCGACTTCAGTTTGTAATTCAAAATCCTTCTCATATTCAGTTCTTCCCTGTTAATTTTACAGGAAGTAAAAATGATAAAAGACGGACTTCATCCGAAAGAATATGTTGATGCCCCTATTACATTTTACAGAATCTGACGGGTACCTGTCTCAATAAAAATCATTTCATACACATTGTACATTGATTCATTTATAGTTATTTTAAAATTATAGGTCTTTATTATCACGTTTCAAGAAAGTGACACTTTTTCTTCTACAGATAATGAAAACATATTTCATGTTGTTGTTGCATAAAACCAATACAAAAGTAAACTTTTGTATTGTTTTGTATTTATGTCTAGAATATAGTAAAATTAAACATTTTGTATTAATTTCTAGAATATAGTTAAATTTAATAATATATAGTTTTAAAAGCCTTTTGAATAAGTGCCAATTATACATCTAACACTAAAAACATTGTCTAATAGATTTTGATCTTAGAGCTCTGAGTAGAAGTAGTATGATATTGTAGTGATCTGAAATTTGCAACTATAACTGTAACATAACTGAACTGCATGAACTCAACTCCCTACCTTAATTGACTTGATTGTGTGATTAATGCTTCCGAGGACTTTCTTTCCATTCTTTTTGAACTTGAGAAGTTATTTTTTTTATTATCTTATAATGAGGACATGTTGATATTTACTAGCCATAAAAACATGTTATGAGCTATGTTTTATTAGAAATCAAAACACAAACCCATGTATACGCGTTATGGGACAGATGTAATCAATCCTATTTTATCAAGCATGTTTTCCTTGTTTATTATCCATTTTTACGATGTGAGCTCAATCGTACTTTTTAGGAAGATTGTCTTTTTCACTCGTTAACTGTGATTGTAAATCCTATTGTAATTGATTATAATTTTATTAAGTAACTGTTTTGCTACCTAACAGTGTTTAACTCCGTGCATTTTTATAGTTGTCATCCATTTTCTTAGAAAAAACGTGCAACTATTTTCACTTCAAGAGTTTTTTTGGTGAACAGCCCAGTCTTGATCAGAACTTCAGAGGTTATACCCCGTTTTGTTGATTTCAAAATTTGGGCGGGAAATTGATAAGAGCCGTCTGCAGCATTAAGTATTAAAGTAATTAAACTATTTTTGATAAAAAACGATTCATTTATTTAGATTCATCAGTTCTGAACGATTTTTTTAGATATTTAATCTTTATTATACGTTTTTTTTATTATTTTTATTTATTAACATTTTACATCTTGAAATAGATTATTTAACTACTTGTTGAAATTAGTCACGGTTAACTGGTATGCTATTTTTCCGTATTGAATAGTTACTCATAATTTTAACCTTTTATCACATGAACATATTGTGAAAAATTGCCGATTTCCTTGAAAAGCCTACTGCTACAAATTCAAACAGCTATGAAGCTATGAAAAATGCTTTGAAATTGACGAAACTTGGCACGCTCAATCTAAAATTTACTGTTACCATGGCAACGGGGGGGGGGACGTCTCAAAATTGCGAAAAAATCACAATTTTGCCTTGTTTGTTTTCCATCAAAACTGATTTCAAAGTGCTGCAACTTTCCAGTGGATTGAGGTAGAGTAAAAGACTTTTCAGCGTTGGTTACAAAATTTTCTTGGCGATTAGGGAGGCTGCCGCACACCTTCAAAACCCCCTAACAGAAGGGGGCACATTCTTCTTCTGGCAACCCCTTGATTTATCATTTAGATAGGGGCGGCGCCGAAAAATTAATCACTTTTTTAACAAAATTTCTTGACCGAAAAATAGTGTTTGGGGCCTAAATAGGCCATATTTTCACTGTTTGATGCCTCAAAAGT
The DNA here is from genome assembly GCF_026571515.1 of Ruditapes philippinarum. Classification (NCBI taxonomy): domain Eukaryota; kingdom Metazoa; phylum Mollusca; class Bivalvia; order Venerida; family Veneridae; genus Ruditapes; species Ruditapes philippinarum. The sequence goes on along the minus strand of NW_026862845.1, from coordinate 4,602 downwards.
GGGCGGGTTAAAAGCTGTCAGAACACGTCTATATGCGGTAAAAGGTTATTTAAAGGAGTTATCATTAAAAATCGATTTAAACATATAATGTACTTGAAAAGTTTTGCCGATTTTAACTCCATACTTGTGTGTATGCTTATTAATATCTTGAATCTAGTGTTGATGCTAAAAGACATTGTGTTCATGTGTTGGCTATTTTATATTTTGTTATTGCTGTAATAACTAAAATTAACTACTAGATGAAACTGTATTTAAACGTTAGTGAATTTTCTAGTCCATGTAGAGATAAATTCCTTTAAATTATAAGCAAAAGGTTTTAATGAGGAAAGTAGAAATAGAATATAAATCACTATAAAAGTGAACCTTATTGAGCCAACAAACTTTCTTGACAAACTTCCTGAACATCCCTCTACTGAGAGACCACACTTTTTTGCTTTACGACCTAGACCGTGACAACATTTGTCCATTTTGAACAGACTCGGATAGAAATTCAAATCAGGCTAGAATCGGTTACTTCTTATTTAAAAGTAAACTGGAAATTGAATTTTGATAAAAAATATTTTCAGATCTCATTGCTCAATTTGTCGGAGCTATCTGACGATTCTTCTGGTGATTAACGCACTTGATCATTTCCTTTTATAAATTAAATAACCGTTTTAAACATATAGAGACACTTCATGGACGACGTAAATAAGTACTGGAAAAAGTTACTTAAAATAATAACATATCAATTCTTAAAAAGCCTTTTGTCTAATATTATTGAAATCTCTATTAAAGAAATTGCAAATGATTACCTTTGTTTGATGGCAAATTAGGACAGAAATAAGACTCAGTATTATTTAACAGGGATGTACGGTTCTAATATGATGTAACTATACATAAAAAAACAAAAGTGCTGCAAGATGGTGATTAAAACATCATCTTATTATAATTGATATACTTGATTATGTATCTGTAAGATATCTTGAGCGCAAATTGCTTAGAGGTAAGATTTTGTGATGGCAGCGTGCCCATCAATATTTCTCCTCCCATAAACCAAATTATAACTTTGACATAATTTTACAGAAATGTCGTTTAGGTTGTCCTTCATAAAAGTAATATATGAATGGTTCCAGTCTAACAGTAGGTCAAAGTAGTTAAAATAAACATGAATATGAATTCTTACCTTTTACACTTATATTTGCAAAGTTACTTTGACTAAACTCATGTGAACAACGCCATCCTTGCCCATGATTACTTTTATTTACACGCTTTATATTAACTTTGAAAGTACCGTTACTATAACAACTTGTTTGAAAGTATTGTGTATCGTTAAGAAATCCATTTGCTGTACATCCTGTATCTTCCGAAAAACATAGGTGAGAAAATAAGCTGACATTATTTGAGTTACTCCATTTTATAACATTAGCATTTTCTTGGGCATTACACGTCAACACCAAACTGCTGTTTTCCATTACATCACTAAAATGTGGTGAAAGAATCAGGATTTCTGACGCCAAATCTGTAAAACCAATATGATAGTAATGACATATTATCAAGTACATATAACTAATGCATTTACGAAAAATTGCTCATATTCTAAAAAATAAAAGAGGTAACGTACTTCGTTTTAATTGTGTAATATTTATTAAAGGAGAGAATTTTCGACTTCTTAGATGATGACTCATCAAAGACACTCACATTTTGTTAGCCAAACAAGAACAAATGTCCGCCAAAACATACTTCAGTTACAACCTGCAATTTTCAAAATAAAAATATTATGCTCTTTGGGTACCTATTTAATTATTAATGACTGTAACAGTGTCATAGATGCTTAATACTACGATGTTCTTACTTTTAGTTAAGATTTTCTCGTACTTATTTTATTATACATGTACGGTAATTTATGTACGTTCATAAAATTCATATAAATTTTGTACTTTAATTACATAAAAAAAAGTAAAACCATAGCGATACGACGTACTTTTAACATCATATGGTAATCCTGCATTGATTATGAAACATGAATATATATTATGAAAAGATACTTCAAGAGAAGGAGAATCCGTGAAAAATTGAGTAATACTTTCAAGCCAAAATGGATCTTCTTAACTGCTTCTATTTCAACATGTATTCCAATCAATAAGATACAGCAAGTAACACCGAAAGCTATTGTGTTCACGATTGTATGTCATTCCTTTTCTTTATATTTATAGAAAATATACAATATATTACGGAAATAAATTATTTCAACGGATGTGGAATATGACAGATAGTTATTGTATTCACGTCAGTTAGCTGAAAAAATGTATATTTCTGTTTGTATATCAATGGTAGGATAATATGTCATCGCGCACATGCTGAATGCTCCCATTCTTGAAGAAAAGCTGTTGACTATAAGTTAAAATACGATTTTAATATAAGAAAACGGGATTTTTTTCTATGTCCATATCTGGACATTTTCCAAAATATGTAAGAAATTATTTGTAAACCTCTTCAAAATTATTTTAACGTACCAGTAGTGTTAACATATTTTTTCTAGATTTGTTTCAATCATTCCTTTGCAAAAGTCAGTTTAACTCCTTTTATAAAAATAGAAAATACTGACTCTAATAGATTTTACAGATGCCTCCACAGGCAGTATATATTTAAATGGAAAAAATGGAAAACACTTTTAAAACTATGTCTTTTAAACTTACCTTCACAGAATATTCATAGTAAATGATGTAAAACTTTTTTTGAAATGTATTTTTTGTAAACTTTAGGTTTGACTTTGTGCGTAAAGTTCATTTTTGTATTGTATTGCTTTAAAACAGAAAAACTTCATTGGCAGTCACTAGACAAATAAAGCATACAACACTCACCTAGAAATTCAGAAAAAATGAAACCTTTCACACCACTGTAATGCCCACAAAATTCAAAGAGTTTGAAATCAGATTTTAGTAAGTGTTTTGGTTTTAATTTAGGGGGAGATAGCGTTTGTCATTTAACGATGTCATTGTCTGTCTCTGTCTACATGTCTTGAAAATACTGAGAGCAAAATGTACAAATAATGATACAGGACTAAATTTGTTGAACAACGTCATTTAAATTTAATCAAATGTCTGCTACACTCTACGCGCAAGATGGATTGGACATAAAACATGTATTTGTAGAATTTAGTAAATGTAGGGCTAATTCAAACTATTAGCAAATTTGTTTGCTGATAAAAATGATAAAGGATTTTCCGTAGATTGTCTAAGTCTTAGTATAATGGCAGAGTAAATTGAACTTCAGGTGCAAGACCCGAAACGGTATCTTACCCAAACCGAAATTCAAAACATTTACCAAAGTTTTATATTTTGATGGTGTGTAAGATTTTGTTCTTGGGGATTTAAATGGCGTTCGTTGGTACTTTCTCTTTTAATGAGATTGTTTGCATCATTACTTAAATTCAATTGTTGTCATTATTTACATCTAGTGAAAGTCTGTAAACCTTTTGTTTTTAAGAATTTTTCTTCCTACAGAAATTCAGAGGCGATTTTTTCTTTATCACCTGACAGAAACCCATTAAGATAATATTCAAAACTTCAATCAATTTCAATATTTATGATATTTAGATAATCAATCTTTATGATATTTAGATACAATTCATTATAAATGTTTTGTAAAGGTATGTTTAAAGTACATATTACTAAAAGTATGTTCTATGTCTCTCGTTTAGATATGTAGACAACAAAATTTGAGTGCTGGACCATCTCTAAAATAAAGTACTACTGGGATCATTTTCAATTTTTAAACAAATAAGAAATACTAACTTGTAAATATTTTAAAAAGTCTAGAGAAATGTGTTTTCATTCCTCGGTTTATGCTTTGGGTCGTTAAAATAAATTTCAAGGGGTTTTCAAATGGTTTACTATAGATTGTGGGAAAAGTCAGTGAACAGTAAAGCAATAAGAGAAATTTTATTTATCAAACTTTCAGTCCTAAACCAGAAAATAAATAAATAACTTAAAACTTTTCTTAAAATAATCTCAAGTACTAGCCCCATTCTTTGTTGTACTACATTAAATTTTGATACTGTTACGATTTCTTGTAACAAAATGATATTTTACCTTCGAGTTGACGGATTTTCTATAAAAATGGTTCGACTGGGAGCATTAAGCAGGTGTGCGATGACCCTGTTTTAGTGTTAAAAATAGGATAAAATTAATTTCTATTTTGTTCTTTTCTTTTAGACAGACCACAAGTCGAATGCTTTATTTTGTTTTGATGAACAGAAGAAATAACTGAAATGTGACTTTAACATGACGGTCACACGGGTTTAAACAGCAATTTGGTTTGAAAAGAATCAATATTTTCTTTATTTTTTCAAAGTCTTTCCAATAATTACAACTCGCGGAAATGTTTGGCATTGGCATGAAGGTGGTCGTGAGAGGATCATTACTCGCCTGACTTTCTATTTCTTGTCACCAAAATGGGCCGTCAGTGCTTTGTTACAATTACTGCCCTGAACAAAAAACTTGCAGAATGCTGGTGACGAATAAATTTCAAGGTAAATGATAGATTCCGTGTATGGAAATCGTCAAAAGGGCGTTTCGCACCCATATCTGTTGCTAATATTACCATTTTGGCGGGGGGCTC
>NW_026862844.1:0-42742 GCF_026571515.1 Ruditapes philippinarum | reverse complement strand
CGCTGCTCAAACAAGCTCTTAACTCGGTGATATAATTAATGTTGATCTTATCATTCAAAGTCAGTTTCAATTTTACTTTTTTGAATATGGTATATTTAGAGTACCTTTTTACAATGAACACTTTTACAATGAATCATGAAATACATGTAAAATTGGATTATTTTATCTTGATAGAGCAAAATGAAACGTTGCATCTAAATAATATTTTATGTACCTTAACTTCATGCAAAAAAGCCTAATAAAACGTTATTGCGAAGACGGTTTATTTTTGGTTCCGAAGAGTCCTCATAAATTTTCCAAATTATGATGCTGTCCTAACATTGATACACATACATGTCATAATACAGGATGACACTTGATCAAGGTAAAGGACAACTTGTCCCTAAAATATGTTCCCATGCGCGTACGACAAAATTGGATACTTGTATTCTACTTCCACCATGTTCCTTACCAGGTATTTCGCCAAAATATTATTCTTTTAAATTGATAAATATTCACGGTAAAGAAAAGAATCAAAGTTAGGCACAAGAGAGACATATTTTTGTTTCATCTTTTAGTTGTTTGTGTAAAACATTAAAAGGCACGCGTTAATGCTTCACACCATGAAATCCCATTTTCAGGAAGTTGAAAATCACTTATTTAGTGCCCAGTCCGAGTAAGAGACTTAGAACTAGCACCTCGCCTAAAAGATTTGACAGCGGAATAAACTCTGCCTTCATGAATAAGTTTATTCTTAGGTAGCCTGGTGTCATCTTAATACATTTGCACCTATATAAATGTATGTGATTTCTTGCTTAATGTCATGATTCATATTGTAGAGACCATAAGCCTCACTATAATACTTCGGGGGTATCCGCCGTAATATTCCGCTGTGTGACAAACGATATTCTGTACTTTGATGGGGATATATATATGCATATCTATGTATACAACTCAAAATTTGCTGCCGATCACCTTTTTGACATTGCATATTTCAGTCCTATTATCATCATATTAAAATCATATTTCCTCTAACGATACACCTGTACGGGCACCTCATAAGTTATCGATTTGTCATGTACACATTTCGCGATAAGCACGTGGAAAAGCATACCCATGGAAATTTGGTGTGGATATATTGCCTGCTTTTTAAATTTGTCTTTTGACGTATTATCTGTGATATGCAGGCTTCATAACTTTTGATCCCCTTTCAAAATTCCATTTTATTTAGTTCCGCCCATTGTTTTCTCGTTTAGGGCACACGCATTTTTTTTACTTGGGTACAATATGCGCTTTTCATGGAATGGCACTTGCCTGTCACATTGAAGGTTCCATGATAACGGCCATATGAACACATCTGCAGATGTTTCAAAATTCAAAATTGTACTAGTTCATGTTAAATGTTGAATTCTGCTTAAGCTAGTGCTAGGGGGCGTGGACGGTAACTTGCACTTTCCAGTACCGTCCATGAACAGGCTCAATCAAACCGAGCCTGCAACATTTTCAATTTTGCCGTGTTGGGCTTTCTTTAGGGATTCTGTATTTATCAATTTTGTGTTGTATACTGAGTAAATGATAACATTTTATAAAATATAACTTCATATTTCCGTAAAATTTTATCTAGACATATACGCACACATACAAATACTCTGCAATAAGTACTTCTTAATGGCTTATTATTCATCAGAAATGCTACCAATTTTATTTCCTTAAAACTTTTAGTTTTCGGTACACGTGAAACACATAAGAGCTAGTGATGACTCAGTCATAAATCCCTCCTATTGTTACAGTTTTCATAGTAATACTCATTTGCCATAATACATGTGCTATCTGCTATAGCTCTGTTTGCAATTGGTATAATCATAGTATAAGTTGAATAAGTTTTTTTTATGGAAGTCAAAAAACTTCTTTTTTATTATTTTTCTACCTTTATGACACATTACTGTAAGTTCAGCGCGGTAATCGTAAATGTGTGTAATAAAAAAATTAACACTACCGTGTAAACTCTCTAATTTGCAAACATTAAACGAAACATTCCTAAAGGCCTCAACAGACGGTAGGATTTTGAAGTACAACATCAATTAAAACTAAGATGTTTATGTGTGAAGGCTACTATTTCTTGATTTCGGAAACCTTAAGTCTAGATGTAAGGGATAACGCGGGCTTTATCGCTATCTCACCGTCACGGTTCATGGTAAACATGATGTTCAGAAGTACGAAAAATACACAATTTATTAGGATGTGGTAGCGTGTTATTGTTTTATAACCAAATGGACTGCGGAGGATTATGCGATCATGAGATGTAAATTAAAGGTAATTATTTCAGTTTTTCAGTTCAGGCGAAATAATATTTATCATAACCCTGATTTAATAAGTTGACTTCTAATGCAATATATGTTCCATAAACATGTACATTGTACATCAATTATATTTCGCTTATCGATTACATTGAGACCCAAAAGACAAAGAAGGTTACTTTCCTTTGAATCAAGATATAAAAACTGAGTAGAAATCGGTATTGTTTCGTTTAAAAATTAACATGATTTAGTAACATTTTCTTTATTTTTGCACACTGTAGGAATAATAATATAATACATGTACCTTTAGATACAAAAAAAGAACAAATATTAATATTAATGAAATGATTTAAACGATATTGTTAAAACATTTAGAATAAACATGTTTTAAATTTTCTTGTATCTATTATAGGCCATGTACGCTGAAACTCATATCTTCATAAGCCATGTTGAAAGTTGATACAAATTACAGAAAATTGTAAAACATTCACACGAGGTCATGAACTTCGACTAGCCGATAAATGATTAATGAATTTTCAGTTGTGGCGTGAGTCCACCCTTACCTCAGCTGTAATGAATCTTACTGGTGATTCAAGCGTTTGATTATAAATAGGCGGGGCTATTTCCTTACTGATTTATTTATAACACCTTTATACTATGTTATTGCAGCGGGTTACAAGAACTGTTCATTTGTTCAATTCATTGTATTGCAAAAAAGAAATAAAAAAATACTTTTAGCAAATGCCAGTGTACAGGGAAAATGTGAAGTATATATGTATTACAATCCTTGTATATTTGATGAATGAAATTAATGTGCTGTGAAATCATCGTATGGGAGTTATTTTCTTATTTCATCTTATTTACGTTAAAATGTTACGCTTTTAATGTAGAAATAAATAAATAAATATATATATATTAAATTTATTTTAATCTATTAAAAGCGTAAAAATTATATGTATTAATTTATTAAAAGCGTTAAATTTACATAAAATTTATATACATAAGGGATTTTATAAATCCATACAAAAATGAAGTAACTTTGTTTGTTTTATTTCATTTAAATGCTTGTGATCATGGATGTAATACCAGGTTGTACTATAAAACAATTTAACGTTGTTTCAATATTTGTTTTCAGATAAAAGATCTTAAATGTGAAGAAACAGATGTAATAGAAGAAGTCAATGTTCAAGATATCACATCATATCTAGATTTCATCAAGTGCTGCTTATGTATTTTAGTTGTTTTATTTTTTTAGCAATTAACAGACATATCTTGGACAATAGATTACACATGAATCGTACTAAAAATAAATAAGTGACGACAGAATTATTTTCATTTGTTTTTATTTAAATATGATAATTATAGAAAATCAAAGATGATTCAATTTAAATAGGTGATGTTATAAATACAGTTATTCTAGTATGAATATGGATATTTCACGACGAGTGAAATATCAAAACTTTCATGCCACAATGTGCAAATTAATCCTGTATAGAAAAAAACATTGAATTTTCAGTTTATTATATACATTTTCTCCTGTTCGACTTTTTTGAATTTGAAGGACTTCTCCTATAATTTTGTGATGTGGCTGACTTTAGAAAAATGTAGTCCAGCAAGAAACCAGTGATAAAACGTTAATATGTTTCACTGCAGTGAAAGATAAATTCTAAAAGTTCAAAAACGGAAAAAATAATCTTCGCATTTAAGGTATGCATTATTAAGGATAATTAAGAATATAATGAAAAGAGGATATCAAGGTTTTTTTTCCTACTATTTACTTGATTTATTTCATCAAGTGGTATGAAAGTAAATAATAATAATGAAAATAAATACCGTAATTATAAAAAATAATAAATTTTCTGTTTATTATATTCTTTTCTCTGTTTTAAATTGATCACAGCTTTTACAGCTCTCTTTTTTATTTATTTATTATATGCATATTGACGAAAGTAGTGAAATACGAAAAATATGTTACACTGCTGTAAAAGAAAGCTTATACATTCAAAAATATACGCATTTAATTTCGACAATATTTCTGAATATTTTATTCATACCTGTAAAATAAATAAAAATATAATTTACACCACATGTTTAGTATAGTATAAACATTAAAATTAAGATCAACATGCTTTTCGACTTTTATAAGATTTACCTAAGGTATCATACATGTACGGTTATTTGATAAACATAATTATTTATGTTCTTAACAATAAGATGAACTATTTAACAGATAAATGTAATCATTTAGGCCTGGCGCCTGGCATAGTGGTAGGAGTTTGGAGGTACATGGTATTCAAGCAAAAGGTGTCTCATAAGTCAGAAATGGCTGTCCCTTTTCAGTAGGGGTGACACTATAATAAACAAGACCTTTACCTTTTGTAATCGTATTTTATATAGCCCATTATTATATTATTTATTTTATGTAAATTAATTTTGGATGAATTTTGTTTTTCTACTATATATTCTCAAACAAAGTATAGAAACATGTACCGAACAAATATCAGATATTTGCTTTATTTTTAAACCCTTCTATTTCATATTTTAAAAAAAACGTATTGGTGGTCTACAATTTATTAAAAGGCTTTTGTAATGTGCATTAATGACAGTTATAGTGACCCGTTTAAAAGTAAGAGAAATATTTTTAATTCCCCTATGTCAGCGAACACTCTCTCTATCTCACTCTGCATGTAAATTTGTTGCTGAAAAAGTGCCTATAGGTTGACCCCCGGAAAAAGGATATCTGGAATTTCCTTTTTTATTCTGGAACGCATTATAATATATTTAAATGAAACGTATAAAATGGAATTTGTAACACATCTAAAAATAAATATTTTATTAAGGTATTAGTTATGAAAACTAATATTCATATTTGAATGCTTTAAACATTGAATAAGATGATTAATATTCACTAGGTAATTATAGATTTTACTTTTTCTCTGACAACATATTTATAAACCTTTGGTGTCCATTGTCCTTTAAATATGTTTGACGTATTGACAAATTAAACAAAATGTAAATCATTTTCAATATCAACATAGTATAAAAGTCTCTTCCACATTTGTATATTATCTACTCTAACGATCACCACTAGAGCAACGAACATTTTTAGGGCCCACTTAAGTTTGTTTAACAGCAATATAGAGAAATAGTTTTCAGGTTCGGTGCTGTTTTAAAATTTTGTAAGATAAAGCCTTCTAGTAAACTCTTTACACAACAGTATTCGTGACTGCGTTATGTAAACAGTTTCATGAAAGCAAAATTATCGCTTTTTTCGTGTACTATCAAGACATAACCGAAACAATGCTGATATCAAGTATTCTTCCTGTTCTTTAACGATTAATACTTTACCAAAACTCTTAATGGCCACATTTATCGCAGTGAGGTTAAACAAACTGTCAGTCGTTACTTTCGATGAGAAAAAAAACACGCTTTTCTTTCGAATTTACAAGAAAACACGTTTTAATAGGTAATGCTCTATTTGGCTTCGTTTTAAAACATTTTAACTCCTCCAGATGTTTGATGACCTCTGCCAGACTTTCTGAAAAATGATAAGAAATTTGATCGTTTAGAATATGTGTGTGACCACGTACATTTAGGGAACAATTTTAACGTTTGTAAATCGAGGACTAAGATATAAGTATTTCAGACTGTGGCCGTTTCCCTTTTTGTCTATAGCTATAGACATCGTATTGTCATAATCATATGAGTATTCAACATTATCAACTATCAAGTAATCAATATACTGAAAGTAAGCAAGCTTATGTCTAAACTTTCTTACAAAAGTAGAACATGTGTCTATTAAATAAAAACCTATTTAAATAACCTTAGGTCGGAATTACTATGCTAGTGCCACATGTTGGCCTACTTTTCAACAATTAAAGCTGCTTTTAAACCAACGTTATTAATTTCTGTTTGCAAAGAATCCATAACCAAATAATTTTAATACGCCTATTCTTTTAAAAGCTATTAATCATTCGTCTACTTTTGTTAATGTTGTTTATATATGTTATTATAACAATATGGTATTATGTTATCGGAATTGAACTAGACAAGTGAAAAATGTCAGTTTCTTCATAAAAAAGTTAATATCAGGACATATTCATTTTCTTTCTTTATTTTTTTCTTATTTTCTTTAAAATTTCATTTGATATATATTTTTCATTGATTTATTTTTGGTTCATGACGATAAATAATGAATACTCTATCTATGTTTTATGTCTTGTTACAAACAGAAACATATCGCCTGTCGTCTACTTTTGATAGCTTTGTTTGAATAAACAAATTAAACTAATTATTTTATTATTTTAATTTAGCAATTTTTTCATAAAAAAAGGTTTTATAATACATAGGCACAGTAAAATTAGTTAGTAAAATCAGATGAACCCGAAACCGTGTCACGATAGACTACTGAAGAAATATTTTGATTATGTAATTTAGAAACAAAGCCTATACATGTAAATGCACCAAACCAACATAACCGTTTACCAAAGCTTTTTAGGCGTCCGTGGCCGAGTGATTAAGGTCGTTGACTGCAAACTACTTGGCACTCACCGCTGTTGGTTAGAAACCCGACAAGGACTTTGGATTCTTTCATATGAGAAAGTATCCAGCTAGCTTACGAACGCCGTGGTTCTATCCAGGTTCCCGTTCGTACCTGAAATAATGTACGGAAGGACAACTGAGGTCTTCCTGGAAAGTCGCCATGTGATCTACAACCCAATCAAAGAAACAAACAAACCATACTTTTTCTATTGTTATTGTTAATATATGATACTGGAACATTTTCAAATCATGTGAAATAAACGAAATAGCGATTTGTCCTATTTTACTCTATAATTGGATGGATACAGGAGAAGCAATGAGGTATTTGTTAAAGAACAAATTATAAATAAAATGACAATTCCGAGACATCGTGGCTCCAATAATGAGTTATAAAGAAGGAAAAGAACAAATCATTTTAATTGCTTGGTCGGATAATTATGTTGTTTAGATAGCTTTTTATGATCTTTGAGTAATCACAAAAGAAGAAATAAATACAAATCGGACGGGGACGTTTTGACAAAATGCGTTTTGATACAAATTATCCAAGAATATAAATAAGTATAAAATCTATCTCTTTGAGGAATCTATGGTGGCTGATCTGTGCCATGTCGCAGTTTCCTTCCATGGGGCGCCAGACGAAAACACAAAATACTACAGAGTTACCACCTTGTCGTTTTTTCCCCCAACACCCCGCAGAGCGAAAGCACGACAAAAGTGTTTTCTTTGTCGTATTTTTGCATGGGATTCCATGGAGCAGATATACAACATGACACATTAATTTAAGCCACAACACACATCAGCCTTTTCCAAATACTGAAAAGCAACGTATTGAATAAAAGAAAATGTGACAAGTAAAAACACTATTAATATATATATATTAAATATTTTATGAATATTAGCAAAAAAAGAAATGAAAAATATATAAAGAATATATTTCAAAACTGTTCATTATTCTGCAAAAATGCTTTTTACTCAGAAGAATATATTATGTTCTCGTTGCTTTCTAATCGCATAACTCTTTTTAACTTAATTTAATTTCAATCAAATGTTACGTCTCTTACACATTTGTTTATAAGTACGGTTAATGTATCATTTACGACAGCACTTAAACTAATCGTACAAAAGGCAACGATTTATGAAATATTAATTGAGACCACTTGTTAAATGTTGAATTCTGCCGGTGCTTGGGAGGGGGCCTGGACAGTTGCTTGCAATTACCACTACTGTCCAGGATCAGGCCATGAAAATGACTAAAATAGACCATGGACATAAAATAAAAGAAATGGTGAGAATATCTACAATTGAGATCACCCCTGCAATATTGACCACTTTGGTCCAGTCCTCTTAATAGAGGGTTTTTTACAGTATTGAATTTGGACAAAATATTTATTCTGTACTATTATCCCTTATGAACAAACAGTATTAAACCGACTCTGCAATTTTCATTTTTATTTCAGAAAGAGAAATATTCATACGAAGCAAGAAACGTTCTACTAAACAGCATGTAATGATGGTAAATTTTATGCTGTTGTATGTTATACAACTAAAATCACTTAAGTTTATACCAATTTTTTTTAAATATATTTATAGTTAGAAATAAATTAGGAACGCTTAAAGGTCATAAACACACTCTCGGAGCCGTTCCTGTAACCAATCAGTACTGCGCAATGAGTATAAACTTTCTTACTAAACTACTTAAGGAAGCAACCCACTGACGGATTTTGAACACAAACAGATTACTTATCCGACGCGTTAATCACGCGGCCATGTCGCCACTTGAACTTAGACAATTTGGGAATATTATCGATGTAACAGATCAATCTGCGATGATCATATAATGTTTCCATCTATCAGTCTTGATTTTTCATATGTGCGATCATATGTGCGATCAGATATTTCAGAAAATGAACCTTATGTATGAATCATTATGGAAATTAATTTCGTTAAATCAGTAATATTTACATCTATATGAATAAAAAGAACAAGACATGTTTATAACTCATTAACACTATGAAGATTTGTAAACAATTTTTACATTACTTACATGTAGTTGTTTTGAAGGAATTTCAAGGAGCCGGTACTCCTGTTTTATTGTATAAACGGATACGATTTGTGCCAATATTTGACTTTGGCACAATAATTAATCATTTTATGACGGTCAAGGGATTTGAAATTTTAATTTTTCTTTAATTTTGAGTGTTCACCTGAAAATTGCTATCGATATCAAAAGCGCGCAATATAAGCGGACAGTAAATAATTTGCATAGAGAGCATGTATGATTAAACCGTTTGAAAACTCATGTATAATTGTATGATATAATGATACATGTTGTGTACATGTATCTCCGTCTCACAAATATTTGTCAGTTTCTTGTTAAATTTAACACAAAAGTTTACAAAAGACAGGGAGAAAATTAGATTTGGAAACAAATGTAACGATGCATCACGAATGAAATCTGTTTGATGCTAACAAACAGTGAGTGATAGAAAATAAATCCAAATTTTGTTTTTCAATTTAACCGTGGGTTTTGTTTCATTTCTTTTCATCATCGTGAATATTGTGATATTCTTATATTAGGAATACGGTCGACTGCGTTCCTTCTAAACAATCAAACAAAATATTTCTGGCGAGGATATTACTTAGAAGATACGGTTAGGGGAACAGCCTAAACTAATCATTTTGGTTTGTATTCGCACAAATTCTAAATATAGTAAAAAAGGAAATGTCTTTCAGTTGAAATATTAACGTAATACAAACGTTCTTGTTTCCTGCTTTACCTAATCCTCCTCTAAGATTTAACCTGTTTCATTTTTTAAAAATATCTCATATTTTATTCTCGTATTGTTCAACATTGATATCAGAACCGTATTGTTAATTATCATTGTAGAAATAATTTTCAGTTTGGGTTAACAAGAATCTGACAAGTTATCGTGATTGTCTTTGATTATCTTGTCTAACCTAATCTGTAAAAACATGACGAACGTGTATGTAGTTTGTGAGAGGGATTATCAGTAGCATATGCACCAACATTTATGAAGCAAAATAAACACCAAATCATATTCAGAATAGGAAAGAACTCTCGAGAACAACGAAAACAAACTTTAAAAGGGATAAATGACTCTCGAAAGACCAGGAAATAATATAACAACAATGAAAGGAAGAAAGGGAACAATTATTACAGTTGCAATATGCTATAGTAGGTATTTAAAACAATAAAAGGGGACACCCCTAGAAAGCAAAGTTGATATGAAATTTATTCCTGCTACAGGATAATTATCCTTAAATCAAAACTAATAAGATTTATAAACTTTCATTTTCAATTATTCATTCATTTATTTATTTATTTATTTATTTTGTTAGTAGACACGGGACTAATTATTATTGTTAATGCGTTTTATCAAACATTAACCTATTTAATGATCAACATTATTTTTCAACCAAAAACAAGGCATTCTCTCAACTGTGTGGACATTGTCGCTCATAGCTCCGCCCTTTCGAAGTATTCACAAAATAATGATATAACACAAACACAGATGTCTACACCTAATCAAGTTTCTTACATGTCACATTTAAATAAGCTAAATAAATTGCCCTATCAACATATAATCAGGCACAATTTTTACTGGAATGTCTTATTAAGATTGCTCCAAATTTATACCTTTGTGTACAGTAAAATGTAAATATAAAGTGTGTGAATAAAAAAGCGGGGAAATGATGCAATTAGCCAAAACAATTGAGTCAATGGAATGTGTACATATTTTATGCAAGTTATTCACTAACATTTAAAAACATCCCTATTGATTTGCTTGATTTATTATTCCCGCTTATGCCGTACCTACATATTTTACATTTCAGCGTGCAAACCACACCTCTAACTCCTCCCTAATATAATGCATTATTGAAATTAGTTAGACTGGTTAGATAACTGATTAAATAAATTTTATTTAGTTCGTACATATTAACCAAAGTTAGACTTAGCAGAAATTTGAAAAATACTGCAATGTGATTTGACAAAAAATAATGTTGATCATTAAATCTTTGAAAATTACACAGAAATGAAAAATTCAAACCATTTAATATAATGTTCGTAAACTTTGTATAATTAAACTGATGAAAGTCAAACCTTAAGCAATTTGATGACATATATTTGAAGTCATCATCCTTTTTATATGCCCGAAAGGGCATATTATGTTATACCCCCTGGCGTCCGTCTGTCAATCTGTCCGTCCGTATGTCCGTCTGTCTGTTAGCAATTTGGTTTCAGGAGCATAACTTAAGTTTCATTTGGCCCACAATGTTCAAACTTCATAGGATGATTGTCCATATTGGGTAGAAGACCCCTATTGATTTTGGGGTCAAAAGGTCAAAGGTCAAGGTCACTATTACCTTAAAACTGAAAACAGTTTCCGGAGCATAACTTAAGTTCCATTTGACCCACAATGTTCAAACTTAATAGGATGATTGTCCATATTGGGTAGGAGACCACTATTGATTTTGGGGTCACAAGGTCAAAGGTCAAGGTCACTATTACCTTAATACTGAAAACAGTTTCCGAAGCATAACTTAAGTTCCATTTGGCCCACAATAGGATGATTGTCCATATTGGGTAGAAGACCCCTATTGATTTTGGGGTCAGAAGGTCAAAGGTCAAAGTCACTTTTACCTTAATACTGAAAACAGTTTCTAGAGCATAACTTAAGTTCCATTTGGCACACAATATTCAAACTTCATAGTATGATTGTGCATATTGGATAGAAGATCTCTATTGATTTTTGGGTCACAAGGTCAAAGGTCAAGGTCACTATTAAACAGTTTTCGGAGCACAACTAAAGTTCCATTTGGCCCACAATATTCAATTTTTTTAGGATGATTGTCCATATTAGGTAGAAGACCCCTATTGACTTTGGGGTCACAAGTCAAAGGTTAAGGTCATTACTAATAACTTAAGTATTAATTAACCTTCACCTGTAAAATTTTATAAGATGAACAGCTAATTCCCATGTCTGACAAATGCTTCATGACCTTACTAAAAAAACACTTTGGGGCATATAATGCTCCGCCTAGCGGTGCTCTTGTTTTAGTTATTTGACCACAAACGTGAGCCTCTTCATTTCACAATTTTAAAAAGATGCATGTATTTTCCCATTCAACGATCTTTTGACAATATCGACAACTGTCGATGTATGTTCATGCTTAAAATAACAAGTCATAATTTTTTCCACCGAAAAGTTGGCATAGTCAGTCTTGCAATTGCAGAGTGATTTGAATCTGTAAGATTGCGCTGTTTTTGTTCAGACGAAGGAATCCAACTGTGTATGTAATGGAATTAAGGACAGAAAGTCTGCAAAGTACTTTATGCGTTCCTTGAAGAAAATTATTTGTCATTTTGAATTTAATCTGGCTGTGAAATTTTAAGATTTTAAGAAAATGTTGACAGTTAAATTGTCGATGTAACTGTCATGTCCAATTGTCCTTATTTAATTTAAATATAACCATTTTTACGTTAAGATCACAGAGATGACGAGCATGTACTTTGGATGTTTTGCTTTTTCATTGCAATAAAGGGAATAATGCTACAATAAAAAGTGGTTGTCACCTATAGAAGTGATTGCAATGAGCTGTTTCGTAGATAATTTAAATCTCAAGTAGTTGCATTTATTTCTGATTTTGAACTTGTATCATTATGACACGCTCTCACGATACCATCTTAAAGTAAAGGACGAATAACATACAGCACTAATCTCTGTAACATAACAGAATTCAAAGGATTCGACTTAAGCCATATTAATTTTGTTACATCGTCGTATGGAGAATTCATTTCTGCATTGTTTGTAATGTCATTTTTAAGAACAAATGAGAAAACCCTGAGAAAACAATTTACTTTTGCTTGGTTTTATGGCGCACCAACAAATTTAAAGACATTTTCTACAGTTTTATGAAAATTTAATTCTTTCATAGAATGTTCTTAATTTTTTGTATGATTAGTAAAATTTAATGGCAAATTCAAAAAGAAAAAGAAAAATATATGTTGACGTGTTGGATTTCTTGTAAAATGGCAGTTTCCATGGTAACCATATATCTAAAAACTGTTAATATAGCCATAGTGTGTTATAACAAAGAAAATGTATAAGATAGCTTAATACACACAACAAGCAATGTTTTATGCAAAGATAACCTTATCCAATGATTCTGTATGAAACAAATGATAATCTAAACATATTTCTTAAAAAAAACGAGTTTTCCGTGCTCCTTAACTGAACAAAAAATGAGAAAATAAACATGAATTCTGCGAATAATTAAAGATATTGAAAAATTTGTTTCATAGGATTTTCTAATTTTTTTGTATTTTGTGTAAAATTTAATGACAAATTCAAAAATTAAAAGAAAAATATATGTTGGCGTGTTAGATTTTTTGAAAAATGGTAGTTTCCATGGTAACCGTATATCTCAAAACTGTCAAAATAGCCAAACTGTGTTATAAAAATGTACAAAACAGCTTATTACACACACAATAAACATATTTTCAAACAAAACTTGCTTTATCTAAGGGTTCTGTATAAAACAAACGATAATCTGAACATAATTCTTTAAAAAATGAGTTTTTCATGCTTTTTAACTGAACAAAAATTGAGAAAAATAAACATGAATTCTGTAAATAATTCAAGCTATCAAGAAATTTCTTTCATAGAATTTTCTACATTTTTTATAAATCAAGTAAAATTGTATGGTGGATTCAAAAATAGAAATAAAAATATATGTTAACGTGTAAGTTTTTTTTGTGTAAACGGGCAGTTTCCATGGTTACAGCATATGCCAACTGTCAAAATTACCACGCTTTCGTAAGAAATGTCAGTGGTATACTAAATGCATTGTCATATATACAACAAAAACAAGTTGTATTATAAATTTCTATTTCTTTTGATGTTATATTAAGTAATGATACTAAATATGTTTTTAGAACAGGTTATAAATTAAGGCCATATTATTTCTTCGACCGACTAACATACCCGAACAGTAAGCAAATAATCAGAAATTTACAAAGAAAATAATAAAAATCGGAACATGTCTTCGATATTATTTTGATTTTTAGTCAACGTTTTTCTAATATATCATTTTAAACTTCTTTGCCCACTTGTCTGCCAGTAATCAAGTGGCAGCACTTTCGTCATTATACCACAAGTGGGTAGGGTAACGCGCGCAGAATCATCATCAATGCTGTCGTACTAATGCTAGGAGAAATCCTTTATCTGATGTTGTCTAAACGTTCTCTTATTCTTTTGAATCGATCTCCTCCTGAACATTTAGAAATATCTATTTTGTATTATTTACTCATTATTTGCTTGTGGCCGAAATTTAACAGTTATCCGAGTACTATTAAACTTGACCTTCTTTTTGAAGAGTAATCATCCGTGATTATCTTTCTTGGATGCGCATAACGATGCGCACAAAAAACTACCGAAAACGTCTTTAAGTCATATGGCGCCAAAACAGAAAGATGATTTTGGCAAAAGTTGGGTGTTACAATTTTAAGCAGCACCAGGTGACAGAGCCACCGCACTTGCCGGATAGACTCGAGTTATTCGTCCCTATTTCGCGCCTCTTACGATCACACATGGATAAATGGTGGCCACAGTACCTTTGATATAAGTTATCAAAAGTTGCAAATGGATATCATATAAACACATATTGTACACGGTCACAAAAACAAAAAGTATTTATTTATGAGCGCAAAAGTAATATATTCAGCGAATTGATGTGAAGGGAGAGAAAAAAACCGCTACAATTTCTGTTATCTTCAAGCTGTTTTGATTTTATTGGTATATGGAGCATTTGTTTAGGGATTAAGTTCTAAATGGAAGAACATATTTACATCAAAATTAATGTTATATTTATGGTAAACGCTGGACTGCCTTAAAGTATCGCAATTTACAGTTTTTATTTTTAGTGCATGCAATAACCGACTGATGACTCAAAACGACGTACAACCTGTTCCTTCGCCTCGTTGTAAAATTACAATTTACGTACAATATTGTTGTAAGTCATTTTTCTCAACTTCACTTCATAGTCATATAAAGACAAATGTTTAGAATGAGAAAGGCAGATATTTAGAGGCTAATGGCTAGGAAGAAATGGTCAATGTTGCTGTGGTCAACAAATACTTTTGATACTGGATAGTGCTTGATATTAGGTGAAATTTAGTCCTGTGTGGCGTTGCCGAGTTGTTACAGCGTGGAACCATTAGCTAAAGCATTGCTTGCTGTGTGGGTTCAAACCCACCGTTTCTTTGGGTTAGGGACTTTAATCTTGTTGCTTCGAACTTCCAGAAAGTACAGATTCCATATTTTGTCTTTCTGTCTTAAAGCTACACAATCAAACTTAAGTAAATTGTGTATTACAAACTGATCGTTTGTTTGGTGTTCATATTGCAGCCATAAAACGTGGTTTGACTATTATAGTAATATAATTTTGTATAATACAGTACTGGTTGAAATCTGTCATTTATTGGGTTCTTTTATTGGGTTCAGTTACAAAAAGGAAACACTGTTTAAAGCATGTCTCATTGTTTTGCTTTATGAGTCTGAAAAACATGTTTTGATGACTTTCATGAACACAGTGTGTAATTTTCTCCAGTGATTAGCTAACTCGCTCACTGACAGGTTTAGCATCTTTAGATGGCTGTTCCATTATCATTCATTAGCGAAAGACAGGATAAATTGATATAAACCAGGAGTTTGCATGGATAACATGAACTTCACTTTTTCTCAATTAATACAATTATGTTAGTGCTAAAAAAAGATCAATAATGTGCAATTCCGAAAAATATTACATGTGGTTGTCCCTTATGCTACATTTCATTTATAAACGAAAAAAGATATATAGATATCAAATAAATATTACAAGATACAAGTAGTTGCAATATCTTATGCCTGTTTTAACTTTCCTTTAAGGTATGGTTACTACTTTTTATAAAGCAACTGAAGATGTTGCGTAGTTGCCTTAATGTTGATAATATACGTCAATCAATCAATTATTAGCAATCAATAATAATTGCACTAAAATGTACATGTTACTTGAAAAGTATTGTGTATATGATGATGTACTATGTAGAAAATGAAATAAAAAAGAAAATAAAAAATTCTGTTCCGTTCTATTTTTAGCAAATTAAATGGGAAAATCGTACTTGCCACAGTTTTTGTAAAATTCACTGGTCTGTCTGTTATGTGTATGTTTGTGTACGCGTTTGTGATTATTTAAAACACAATTTAATTGTACCCAAATACCATTTGACAAGTCTTACATCTTCAAATACATATAGATCTATAATTGTCTAATAATATGATACTATTCTGACAATATAATAATATTGTCATGAATTATAAAAAGTGAAGACAAGATAAATAATACTTGTATTCAATAAAATGTCTAGTATAATATACAAGCAATATACAGTAACAACATACAGTAACTTTGTACGTTTGATCAACTTGATATTTATTGTATGCTTATCAGCACATGGATGTGAAAGTATAAATAAATGAATAATGAATATGTTTAGTACAGTTAATCACATTTGTTATTCAATCAATGTTCTTATTACTAAATAATTGAGATATGATATTTTCAGATAATAAGATCAACATATGCTCGAGGATACCAAAATGGTTAATTCAGGTCGTTTCTGACCAAATAATATATAACTATCTCCAACATTGATCCAATAAAATCAATACTCATACATGTATTTTATTATAATAGATAATTTGAAATATATTGTCAGAGCGCCAACAACCGGGCATTTTCTGCGGTGTTTATTTTCTTCTGATTTAATTTTTTTTCCTTGAAACAGCAGAACATTAGCATATAATATTATGAAAATTTATAAATCAATATTACAAATGCAATAATATAATTGTACAGTAGTGAACATTTTTAATATATATAGTTTAAACTAACATAACCATCTAATCGATGTGGTCTTATCTTCTTGCTTTACAGGTATGATTTGTCAGCTACAACTTGTTGTAACACTTGTACGCCAAGATACAAACCAGAGCAATTATGAATAATTTGAGAATTTCATTGAAAAGTCGATTTACAGGTATGTAAATCATTACAGGTATACTATGGCTTACAAGACATAATAACAAATTGTTAAGTTTGACACATGCAACTTATGAATTATTTACTGGCTAATTTACTGCGATTCATGTTTGAAATTAGAAAATCTTAAATATGTACTTTCCTTTTATTTTGATCGTTGAGTCACGAATTAAAGGATAGAGAGTGTCTTAGCAACCTTTTCAACAATGTTTTACTATTTTTTTCTTGTGCATCAAATTTTGAGCTTCTCTGAATTGAGTCAATGGCACTATGTTATGGCATGTTAATTGCCTGGCAATATTTCATGTAAATTCATAATATATTATAACTATTTTGGATGTATTCGTTGCTATATAAAGAACAACAATGGTTCTGAGCTTCAAGTGGACTATATGTTTTGTTTAAAATTGGAGTTATAATTATTTTCTGGTTTAGGTAAAACATGCAAACAAGTTTATCTCTTGTAAGTAGCATTTAATAGCATTTGATAGATAGCTGTGTAAGGGGAATAATCAGTGTTTACAATCTCAATCGATGCTATCCTTATTGTTTTTCATTAATATAAATATACACGCTGCAATTTAATGAAGTACGAGTAATCACATAAACGAGTACAATACAAAAACCCCTAAAAACACGACAACTCGTAGAAACAAGGGTGAGGCAATAATTAAAAACGGGCAATAACAGATAATTAAAATACATTCAACTTTATTCCATGTCGAACATTTACAGCAAATAAAAAGTATATTTTGAATGACTCCAGTGATTTCTAAAGGCCTAAAAATATCAAATTGGAATTTGGTGCATAGATTAGTTTGGGCACTTATAATAGAAAGATATGGATACTCAGATCGTATTTGTGTGCTATACGTTTTGAGATTGAACCAATGTACATGTAATTACAAATGGAAACACAACAGCAACTGATTTCCCTTCCGGAGTTTATAGCTGTGTATATACTGAAAATGTTTTGTACTCTGTATGAGGGTTATTTCTTCAACTTTGCACCTTTATACAGTAACTTATGGTATAAACATGTATATTTGTTATATTAATGTTTATTATTATTACATTATTATTTTTAGGGGAAGTCATAGTTACCGGAGATAAATTGCTTACAATTGATTGATGAAACTTCAATGAGATTTTTTTGTATGACTGGAACTAAATTTTTGGTATATATAATATGTTTCCTGTACGTCTAAGGCAATATCTTGTGCGCATAATTTCAAACCTTTTGGTCGATCCGTGTTTCTAGAAAAAATATTTTAATTGCGGAAAAATTACCTCAAACTAAGTATTTCAGTAATATCATAACCTAAGAAAAGTGCTCAGTACCACTGTGAAGCCTTTTTCAAAAGAGCGTTCCGAGTGCTATTCACAGCGCGCAGTGACGTTCTTTTCGAAAAATAGAAGATTGGGTTACTAATAGGGCTGGATCAATATACCGGTAAATCGGTATTTATCGATTTTCTCTTTTTCAATACGGTACGGTTACCGGGTTTTAGCTATACCGATACAAAGGGAGACAACCTAATAAAAATGCGTAACTAACGATCATGATGACTTTACATTAAAATTATCGTCTGTTTATTAGTGTTTAACAAGTAAAATGTCAGCGAGAAAGTCAAAAGTGTGGGCATTTTTCGCCAAAGTCAACGATAAAAAGGCCCTCTGTAATATTTGCAAGGCCGAAGTGGCAAGTTCTGGCGGCACAACTAATATGTCAACTCATCTGAGGAGGCATCACAAAATTGATCCAGCCATTCAATCTAACGCATTGGAGAAAAAGTTACCTTCAGGTTTGCGGTGTTTTTATTAGACCAAACAGTAACTTGTAATTTAATCCAACACACGAATTGTATATAGTATACACGTATATCTTACAAATTTATTGATTTTCCAATATGAAAGTAGCTAAATAAATGTGACCGAGATATTGACCTTTTGTGACCTAGCTAAACACCGTTTCCCGGGAGGTTACGGATTTAGCTCTCGATCAAATGAAGTCTACAAAATTAAAACGTGATATTTCTATTTTTATTTTACCGTTTAAGAATGAAAAATTTGATGTTTTAAAGAATTGTCACCGTTCTATATACCATATATCTCAAATTTAATAGAATTGATTTTATAATTAAAATCTATAAACTTAGAACAGTCATAGGCACCTGCCATAATAAATAAAGATATTTTGCAGAAACGTGTGTGTACATATGTTTGCATGAAAATTATTTGTATAATGATATCTAATCCTTTTTTAAATAATTGTTTTGTTTCATATTGTCAAAACAAGGCCATCATGTTTATTTCAGAAAAGTTTCACAATTAAAGTAATAAAGGTTCCTTTGCCATGCTATAATAGACTCAAAAGCTGTTTGAACAAGAAGGATATGAATTATTTTAAGAATAAACTTCATCAAAATTGTTTAATTTTTTTTGTGACAGACACATCAAACTTAATGAATTTTTCCATATTTTTTCAGGAAAGGTTTCTGATACAGTTACTGCAAGTGCAAGCAGCAGCTGCTCATCCTCATCAGTATCAGCGATTCCATGGACAATATCTCAACAAGCAAAATTTCCATTTGCAAAGTCAAATGAGATTACAAACTCTGTAGTATATTATCTCATTCAGGACCTGCGCCCTTTCAGTACCATCGAAAGCCAACCATTTAGAAAAATGTTATTTGCCTTGGAGCCCAGGTACCAACCTCCAAATCGGCACACATTGGCAGAGAAGCTGATACCTAATCTGTTGGAGAAAGAGAAATCAGCACTTCAAAGTGAACTTAATCAAGCCCTTGCAGTTGGTTTGACATCGGATGCATGGACATCAAGGTCTGCGGATTCGTACTTAACCATCACTTGTCACTACCTTAAAGATTGGAATTTGCAGTCAAAAGTCCTGCAAACTGAACATTTTCATGGAAGCCACACTGGAGAAAATGTTGGTCTTGAACTCAAAACAGCTCTATTAAAGTGGCATATTATGGATAAGGTTAAAGTTGTCACTGTTGATAATGCATCCAATATGACGGCAGCAATCAGGGTTTCTGGCGTTGATCTTAAGCTGGGATGTTTCGCCCATACATTAAACCTTGCTTCCAACAAAGCCCTTAATGTAACAGCTTTAGGAAAGGTTTTAGGCAAAATAAGGTCTGTGGTTACCTTTTTTCACAAAAGTTGTATTGGAACAGAATTTTTAAAGCAGAAGCAGTCTGGTCTTGGCTTACCAAATCATAAACTGATTATGGATTGTAAGACTCGGTGGAATTCCACATATAATATGCTTCAACGATTTCTTGAACAACGACCTGCTATTCTTGCTACATTGCTGGATGAACGATTAAAAAACGTGAGTGCTAAGGCAAACATTGTTACTAACCTTTCAGACTCTGAAATCAATATTTGTGAAGTTTTTGTAAAGATCATGGAGGTTATGGTTACTGCTACTTTAGCCTTGTCTGAAGAAAAGTCACCAACTGTTGGTCTTATTCTTCCATTATTAGAAAGACTTCGTAAACACTTTACAGTAAATTCTGATGATGAACCATTCACCAAATCCCTGAAGGCAGCAGTTGGCACTGATCTAGCAACAAGATATACTGATCCACAGTTGCTTGTGTTTCTGGAGGAGGCCAGTGCCTTGGATCCAAGAACCAAGAATAAGGCTTGTGTAAATGATGACACATGGAACAGAGTTTTAGAAAAAACTATTTTGTTGACAACAGTTGTGGGTAAACAAGTAACTGTAAAGCAAGAGCCAGGTCTACCTGTAGCTGATAGTAATCTACCTCCTTTGCCAGAATTGCCTTCTGATGCTACTACAACCTGTGAGGAGGGGCCAAAAATCAACTCTATGGATGATAAGACAGAGATACATAAGAAGACTGCCTTAGAGTGTTTATTTGATGATGATGTCCAAGTGATCAAGGAGGAGCCTGCATTATCACTTCAACAAAGAGTATTAAAACAGATAGATACTTACAGAAAGGCTAAGCAACTACCTATGAATGCTAACCCATTAGAATTTTGGAAGGTACACCCTGAATATCCTGATCTTAGCCTTCTTGCTCAGACCTACTTCTGCGTGCAAGCAACATCTGTTGCCTCTGAGCGTGTTTTTAGCACAAGTGGTGACATTGTGTCAGCAACAAGGTCATGCTTGAAACCTGATCTTGTGGACAGTTTAGTTTTTCTTAAGAAAAATATGACCATGCCATAGTATATGGCTTTTGTAATTGCAAACTGAGCAAACTAAAAAACACTAAAAGTCTTTTGCTATAACTGTATTAACCTAAATCTTGTATTTTTTCAAACTTTGAAACATTACCTTGATCACTTAAAAAGTTAATAAAACAAAAGAATTATCTGACTTTTTATTTTTTTATTATTAAATATATATATATTAACATATTATACAGCATCAGTAACAAAGTTAAAATCTTCAGAAATAAGAAAACAACAATATTTGGCCAGATTATTAATGATATATACTACTAATAAATACATCCTATCAATGAAGCATTATTGTACTGTATCGTCAATACGTATCGTGTATCGTTGGTCTGTATCGGAAATGTCTGATCAATACCCAGCCCTAGTTACTAATAATTTACATATAGAGAGCGGACCGGTATGTTTGAGGTATCAAAAGGTTACCTCATTGTTTGTATATTTAATCGACGACACATTTCATTCATAACTTAATCATAACTTAATCATAACTTAATCATTTTTATTTGAAAAGCTGATGGCCACTTTGCCTGTCAAAATTGACACTTAAGAGTTTCCAATAACATTGGATCTATTATATCATGATGTTTGTGATGTTGTTTTGAATATCAAAGTCACACTTAAAATAAGTAAGGGGAAATCATGTTAATAATAATCATTAATTCCTTACCGTTCATTCATTTTTATGTAAATAATCAAAGTTTGAATTATCCCAGGAAATGACTTGTCGTGTTATTGTAAGCATCCAGCAATTTCACTCCAGAAACTTTTTATTGTTTCCAGAGTGACTTTCATTTTATATGTCATTCCATCACAATTATATTCCTAAAATAAAAAATTGAATGTCATCATTTTATAATAAAAACACACAAGAGAAAAAACTTCAAATGATCCGTGTAACAAGTTATTTGACTCTATTTCTACCTTTTGATTTAGAAAAATAAAGAAAGAAAGAAAATAAATAAAGAAATGAAGTAGTACATAAATCAAGTTCGCATATTGATTAAAGTGCGTGAAAAGTTAAATTATCTTGTCTTTTTTTATTTTCTATTGAATTGAATGGTCTATCATATAAAACCCACCATTCTTTTTATTTTCTATCGAATTGAATGGTCTATCATATAAAACCCACCATAAAACCTACTTGATTCATTTTTAAAGTTCTTTGGGTTGTTTTTAAAATAAGATCTAAAATCACTCTTGCAATTATTTATTTTGCATTCAATGACTAACACGTGCATCACAATAAGCAAATCTTTGTTGACTAAACGACAAAAACAGGTTATAACTTTGTAATGGATATCTTTAAATGATTCTTTGCGTCCTTTTTATTTTCTATTGAATTGAATGGTCTATCATATAAACTCCACCAATACAATTATACCGATTTTCCATTTAGTTATTAGGTTCGGAAAATCGAATATGACAGAAGCATGAGTTGAAGGAAATATTTCATCCTTTATCTTTCTCTATTAGGACGATTAATGTAAGAGGAGAAAAAAACATTGCGTTATTTCGTATGAATATAAGAAATACAATGAAGATAAATTAATATAAACATAAGGCATACTTTAACTGTGTAAATGATTTAATTTGTTCGACAGGATTTTTTTTCTAAATTATGCATCCTATTAAACGGTCCTTACTTTATTTATTAAGTGTAAGTAAAATGCTATGGGGAACCAACACATTTAGGTTATCTTGCGCCGAAATTGAAAAGGTGGCTGGGGACTTCAAATTTCAAAGCAACGTCAGGGGTCAAACCACCTAACCTGACGGAGCTTAGAGATGCATAGATTTCGGTACGGTGAACCAAACCTATAAGGTCACTTCTTACAATCACGCAAGTGTAAGCGTTGTATGCAGTTTTGATGCCTCAACCCTTAAAAAGGACACCCCTCAGACATAAGTACGGAAATTGAAATACTTTAAACATAAAATTACACTTTCATGACAATTTTCCTTGTTTAAATAAACATGAAACATCCAACAAAATGCTTATTACTAATTCTTGAAATTTTGCACTCACCTTGGTTGACTTGATCATGAACTATATGCCATTGAAAAACAAACACTTTTTTTGAATAAACAGAACATAATATTATACCAAAAACATTATTGTGATCCATAATAATTCGCGGAGAAATATTAATAATATTAATCTAACATTTGACGTCATTTGTAGCTTAATAGGCATGAACTAGCTCAATAAAACCGAGCTGCAACATTTTCAATTTTGCCGTTTTGGGCTTTCTTTAGGGATTCTTGTTTGCTCCATTTTTATTTGTTTTGTGTAGATATTCACATTTCAAAACAACTTTCAATACCGTTTTTTGATGTTGTTTTTTATGTTATTTCAAAACTTTTCAAAAATGTGTCGAATACTTTGTCGTCGAGTGCTCTTCTAAAGTTTGAAATATTCAAATGGCTGAAATATATATATATATATATATATATATATATATATATATATATATATATATATATATATATATATATATATATATATTATATATATATGATTATTTTAAAAAATCATTTGCATAAAATTTCATTTCCCACAGTAAAAAAAATTATTTTGCAATAAGCACAAAGTTAAATTAATGAACAATTTGTAATATAAGACTTTTGTAATACAGTAATTATTTTGTTGCTGAGATGCAGCAAAATTACGAGGCGGACATGAGTGTCTCTCATCATTGATTTAGAAATCATTTTGGGTTAGTAGCCGATTGAAGGCTGCAATCGGCATAAAAACAATACAAACAAAGAAACGCACGTTCACTGCTCCCATGGCGATAGTACATAAAGTTTGTTTATTTTCTAATAGTTAGTTTGGTTGTACGGCGCACCAACACAATTTTGACATATGGCGCCGAAACAGGAATATCAAAGATAATTTTTGGCTAACCGTGGGGTGTATTATCCTTTTATTTTCTAAAATAAATGTTATATAGTACATATAAATATATGTGTTTTTACTATTTTACAATAGCTATGAATAAAACATTGATATCAAGTTAAAGTAAGGATTTAAGAACAAAATAAACAGGTAACCAATAATTTGCATTACTCCTCCCCCGTACCGTCCTCTCTCCATCAGTCTTTATAAGTAAGATAAGAATCCTCGCTAATCAGAAGGAAATATTGTCCGGTCCCGACCATGTCCGGTATAGTGAATTTATACTTGTATTATAATGGATATTGTCAACCTAAGAAATAATTACCCGGGACGTATAATTTAAGACATTTTTATGGTTAAAATGCATTTTTACAGTAACATTTGAATCTTCTTGTCTTTTGGGTCAGTGATATCTGTAGATGGTTTATCGCAGCTGATGCTAGGATCGTGCGAGATATTGCACTTTTAATTATCCCTCACAAACATCCCTAATCAGATTAATCATGCGATTTTTACTTATCATTTCATTTCGTTCTAAATGTTTCAAAGGGCCTACATCTCTTTCAGAAATATATAGAAGAGCTTATTTACCATTTCCCATACAGAAGGAATAAAGAATGTCTATATCGCGAAACTAGTGAAATCGAAAAATTGAAAAAACTATGTTTGTATAACAATGTATAATCTTTTTTTAAAGCTGTACTGATACATGAAAATATGAAAAGCAAGACCAACAAGGACAGGCGTCGTTCAATAAGCAAAACCCCAACACGGTCTTGCAGCACAGGTCCACCGGCAAGAATATCTTAACAAAAAAACAAAAAAAAACAAAAACAGAAAAGGGCACAAGGCAAAGACACTGTGGGAAAAAAAACTTAGATTTTAACTCTAGATTTAATGTTTTTATGGGCGAACACACGCATGATTTATAAACGATCCTTTATTGTCACAGAACAACTCATGATAAGCCTGATTGTAATTTAAAAAGTAGGACGATCTACAACAAGAAAAAATATCTTTATTTGAATGGATACATTGTCATATTATACCCTGAATGAAAACCAATATTTATTTAATATTGTTTTGACCTTTACTGCGATAAATTTGTTAAATGGAGTGCCGTCTATCCACAAAACTATTCATTGTTTAAGATGAATGTTCAAAATCCCTAAATCATCCCTAAGTCTTCGCTTATATTATCTAATTGTTTGAAACATTATTTGATACTTTCAGTCTGCATCGTACCAAAAGAATGAGACACAGTTGTGTAAATGTACACCGTATTTGATTAATAACAGGTTCAAGTATTCGACAAGGAAGTTCAGTCTTTCAATTAACATCTGTTCAGTGGTTATCAAAGCACAGATAAAAATATATTCCATTATGCAAATAGATATTTGAATGCTTTTTTATTTTTCTTTCACTCAGTTTTAGTCTTTTGTGGTATAACAGCTAATAAAAAGGTATGTTTAATCAATTTTTGGTATATTGTTATATACCATTATTTAATTTATAATTATTATTTTTTACTATTCAATATTTTTTTTTCATTAATGTATATTTTTGATCGATATATTAATACTTGAAAGCCAATATTCAATTCAAAGTTATTGAAACGGAACTAACAGTAAACATTGGTACATTGCGTGTCACGATTTTCATAAATAACTATATCGTGATTTACCTTTATAAGAGAACTTAAACTAGCCCCTAGTGCTGGTTTATAAGAAAACTAAAACGGAAATGGATTAATCTTTAAAATGTTTCGTATGTATTGTTATTAATTTTGTGTTTTTATAATTGTTCTTTTTTATGAGATTATTTTCTTTATTTATATGCTTTCTCTTGTTTTGTTTAAGAAATACAATATTGTATACATTTAAATATCTTTTTGTATATCAAGTGCGTTTTATGTACATTTGCAATTACGTGACATAATGGTTAATTCAACGTTTTATTTAGTTCAAACACAACGTTTGTTTATTTGTAACTTTTCCAAATTTTGCTGATACAAATCACGGATTAGTTTTCAAAGATATTGACAGGATAAATAATATTGCACGGGCGTTTGTAACATTTGTAATGTAAACTGATCCGCAAGACAGGGTTATATGGCAAAGAAAAACTTTATTTATTGTTAGATCGCATGTCAATCATTGAATGACGAATTTTCTAAAATAGCATTATTCATTTGTATGGGAATAAATGATACTTGTTACGGCTTAACATCACATTCATACCCGTAATGTAAAACACCCTTTATTACATCGTTGAAGTTTTCCCAGAACGAATCGTCACACTATGTCTTTATACATAACTATTAATCGCAACACGGGAAAGTGCTAGGCATATTATTGCATGGGCTCAATTGTTCGCCAAATGACGTATATTTATACAAACTCATAAACTCCTCTTGCAGAGGTTGTACAAACAGCTTTATTTGATTTCAGGAAGGTAAATGTAATTGAAGTACACCACAGTCGAGGTGCTGGATGCATAAACAGCCAAAGAGGATCATCAGTGAATAACTTTATGTGGGATAAAAGATGAGCATTCAAACCTGATCATCTTAAAGCACACCATATTCGAGGTGTGTAATGCATACATATAACTAAAGAGAATCAGCATCATCAGTAATTAATTTGATGTTGGACAACAGATGAGCATTCAAACCTAAAAAAAATGGCCATGGTCATTTTAGTAACACTTCTTTTGTTCATGAGGTGTTCCGGAGCAAATGATTTGGCTATCATTGAGAAGACATTGTATGAAGCATTTGAATGCAGCTATGATAACAGTTCGCCGACATTGAAAATAGAAAATGGTGTTACTGATGAACAAATTAAAGAATGTTTAAAGACCCATAAATTCACTGAGCGATTGATGCTATGGAATAGTCATTTGAGTAATATTCCAAAGTATTTAAACATATTGAGATATCTTGTGCATTTAGATTTATCAAACAACGATATAACGGAAGTAGCATTTGAAGGAATCGAAGACATTTGTCAACAACTAACATATCTTTCACTAGACAATAATGACATCGAGGCCTTACGAAAAGGGGATCTTGATTGCTTACAATCCCTTCAATATCTTTACCTTGGAAATAATAAGTTAAAATTTGTGGAAAATGGAACATTCAGTGTAAGAATGAAGAGTATAAGATACATATATTTAGTTAATAATAGTCTCACTGTTTTAGATTTTAGTTTGCTAAGTCGGCTGAAACTGTCTGACGATGTGAGGCTAACAGTTAATGCTTCGCGAAATTTTATTACAGGAATCACTAATTCAGCGAATATAACGATACAAAATTTTACATCAAAAACGTCTGTGTTTATTGTAGCAACTCACAATAATATCACAACTGTTAACATACACTATTACTTCGAAATGTTAAATATTACAAATCCTTTTCAATTATATCGAATGGGGAACTCCGGGTTCGACGTGCGTTTTAACCCTTTTATTTGTGACTGTGCAATGTTTCCTTTAGCAGACGCTCTTAGAAGGTTCAGGTACATGGATCCAGACAACCCTTTATTTTCAGTGACATGTGGAACTCCTTCAAGTCTTGAAGGAATGATGCTACGCAAAGTTCCAAAAAATCAGTTTAATTGCTCTGTTGAGGTAAATTGCCCAAATAAGTGTATATGTAGCAAAACAGCAGCGCTTGACCTCGTGACCATCCACTGTGATGGAAATTATTTTAAAAATAACATTCCAATGACATGTCCAGTTGCTGGAAAGATTAACATCAATATTAAATCTAACAAATTGACAAAAGTCTCTTCCAGAGCATATCTTAGTAATGTTTCACAATTTGATGTATCTCAGTGTGCAATTACAACCATTGAAACATCGTTTGTTGACATGATACAAAATACCTCTTTCGATGCTTTATTATTCAATGACAATGGACTTGAAACGATACCAAAATCGTTTAAAAACTTTAATTTCAGCAATGGTCAGGTCTTAGCTTTGGATGGCAATCCATTTAATTGTGATTGCCATACACGTTGGATGAAATCTTGGCTGCATTCGAACAAAAAGCACATTTTACGACAGAATAACATCAGATGCGCAACTGGGCCAGGCAAAAACAAACCAATAATTGAAGTACCAGACAATTTGTTTATTTGCCAAACTTTAACAGACACCGACGAATTACTTATTGTGATTGGGTCAGTAATATTTGTCGCTCTTATATTTATAATATTGTTTTATAAATCTAAGAATATACAAGTGTTCATGATATCCCATTTTGATATATGCAAGTATTGCTGCCGAAGGAGAAAACTACGCAAGTTGTCATTCGATATCTTCATTCCTCATTCATGTGAGGACGATGATGTTATTAAAAAGATTGTTGACTATCTTGAGAACCACGATCCACCATATAGTGTATGTATTGGTGAGAAAAACTTTAAACCAGGTCTAACAATATCTGAAAATATACTGGATGCCATTGAATCCAGTCAAACAACTTTGCTTGTCATTTCTAATAATTTCCTGAGAAGCACGTGGTGTAACATGGAGTTTCGTGAAGCTCACATGAGGTTTCTGAGAGACAGGAATATTAATATGGTGTTAATTGTGTTAGAGGAATTAGACACCAAACTTATTTGCAAGGAGTTAAAAATTTATATGGATACGCATGTTTACATCCAGTACACAGACAACCAGTTTTGGGCCAAACTTTTGCAAAGCCTTCCCATTATAACTGATCCTCCGTCTTTTACTGACGAATCGCCGCTTTTTTCAAATTAGAAAAATCAGACACTTAGTACAGGGCAAATTAAATGAATACAGGAAAACGATAACTTGGTGAATATTCTAGGTGATAATATCATTGTTACCAATGAATCATTAAAGTGATAGGTTTGCTAAACATGCAAGTAAAATTCAATCAGACTGAATAAGTGCCGTACCAATTAAGATTATGATGTGAATATAAACAGCTGTCTATGTAATTATTACAGTCTTGTAAGACATAAATGGGTTTAGGAAATTAGAACGGACAGGAGCGACTAAATGTAGCTATGTAAAATGAATATGTTTCTTGTTATGCTTTATATTGTTTTTAACGGCGCACCAACATATGACGCCGAATCAAGGAAGATGATTTTGGCTAACCTCGGTTGCTTTAAAATTAAAGCAACATCAGAGATTAGAACCGTCCAACCTCCTAGAGCTAAGAGATGCCTTAACTGTTTAAGGCAACCCTTTAGCCAAATGAGAGAAGTATGTTTCTTTATATTATCTACCTGTTGATCTCGTTGATCTATTGTTCATGTTTCCTCCTGGTTTCCTTATATCTTAAGATGATTATAATATTAAAACATTTGGTAAAATCTAACCACACATGAGCTTAACTAATTGCTTAATAACATTTTTCATATACTAGTTAATTATGTAACACCAATGTTTATAATACGATTACATAGGGTTTAACATTACCAGAGATGTGTTTTTCGTATTCCTTTTATCATATGTGTAAAAGACATGTTTAGCCATTTGTTTGTGTGTTGTTAATCCCTTTCATATATAGTCAGAATCATGTGACAAATTAATTATGCAACATGAACTATTTCAGCAAAAACAGTTTGATTGTTAATCAAAGACATTTTGTTATTTGTTATTGATGTACACAATTATGACATAAGTTTCAACGTCGGGCTAAACTTAAGCAAATGTTTTAGTTATCGCATATGACAACATTCTAGGTTATCTTGCGGAGGAAGAAGTCATACACTCTTACATGCATAACAGCATGATATTAAGCAATGAGTGGAAAAAATGCTCATTACATTGAAAATGCAAATAAATTGCTAATATTGATTGACGTCTTTATTTTATGCTTAAATTGACTTGCTAAGACATTTAAGATTGCTTGGGTTGTTTTTCTATGATCTTATTATCTGCATGTATATTATATTCAGATATGTAATTTGATTGATTTAATTTTATTAAAAAATTTCTACTTTAAAACTTATTGTTGTTCTTAATGTCCAATATATTTAAGGGAATTAAGTTACACTATGAGGCGTCTGTTGGCTTGCTATTTGAGCCGTTGAATTTCAACAACTTGCCTCTAACCGCCATTGGATTGAGTCCTGCCAGAGACTTAACAAAGTTTTACGGGGTTTGACATATATGGTACTTTAAACGTTTATCTATGGTACATTTTGCGTCCGAAATATATCACGTTCCTTTGAACATTTGTAATTAGCTCATCCAAAGTAATAAAAAGTCTAACAGATTTTTTGTTGTTATTTCTTTTTTTTCCATGATGACCCCTGTATGAACACTTGAATATGTTTCGAAATTAAAACTTTCACCATTTTCGTGTATACAAAGATATTGCT
Source organism: Ruditapes philippinarum (assembly GCF_026571515.1). Classification (NCBI taxonomy): domain Eukaryota; kingdom Metazoa; phylum Mollusca; class Bivalvia; order Venerida; family Veneridae; genus Ruditapes; species Ruditapes philippinarum. Next base: position 12,308 of record NW_026862844.1, on the reverse strand, counting down.
TTGACAATGGTCAAATCTGAAATTAGATTTTTTATAATTACTCATAACAGCCTCATTGTAAATATAAAATGAATATGTTTTGACTTCACACAAAGAAGCTTAGTCATTTCAAGAATGTATCTTGTACTTTTACAGTACCGGCCATGAGCAGGCTCATTCAAAATGGGCCAGCAGCGATCTCAATTCAAAGAAGATTTGTTATTTCTAAAATTCTACACACTAGAGGAAAATGCCAATTTAGCTTGACCTATAATAGGAAACGCAGCTTCCGGTATAAAGTTTATTCATTCTTTACTTTTAAATGAGACATATTCGGTTAAAATATCACAGATATAAACAATCTTCTGTGATTAAAATATTTAGAAGAGCATAGTATATAATTTTAATGATAAACTCTGCTTGGAGTGATTGGGGTGTTGACGGTAACTAGAACTTTTTCAGTACCAGCCATGAGAAGAGCCAGCAGCTACTTTTGTAGTTTTTGACGTGCTTTAGGGATTCCATTTTTTTCCCATTTGGATGATACAGATCGAAAATGTGTCTTTATTTTTTTTAGATTTGAGTAATACATTTTTGTATTTTATTCACGATTTATGTATACTTTGATTACCATACAAACGAGAAAAACATCTTCTGACAAAGAATTTAAAATGGAAAGAAATGTAATTTTGAGCGATGGGTCGAAATATTCACCTTGTTTTTTAACGATATTCACCATTATGCAATTGCTTTCTGCAAAAGCACAAAGTTGTTTTGTATTACAAATGTTCGCATAGAACAACGACAATCTAAAAAGGGATTTAAAAATCTATGTTATTAAAAAATAAATGTAGAATGGCTTATACCTTTTTTCATTTCAAGCCTGTTATTATTTAGCATTAAGTTTTGGTGATCAGGATACATACCGTGGCAATACAGACATGGTATATTACAGATATAGTAAAATAGAGAAAATAAGAATCCCTACAAAAACTCAGAAAATGTTTCAAGCTCGGTTTGATTGAGCCAGTTCATTTTGAATTAAGAAACATTCGCGGATGTGTTCATACGGCGGTTATCATGGAACATTCAATGTGACACTTGTGTGTCATTTCATGAAAAGCGGCGTATGGTCCCCAAGTTATAGAAAGCGTGTGTCTCTTACGAGAAAACAATGGGCGGAATTTTGGAAGGGAATCAGAGGTTGCATGTCACACAAAAGACGTCAACAGACAAAGCTGAAAAAGCAGGCAACATATTCTAAGGGTGTTTCAACATTATTCATTTAGGAATATTGGAACATACCAAAACGAAAAAGCCATCTAGTTAAAACTTAAAAATACCATCAACACAAAAATGGCGTGTTGAACGATCTTTAAGGATCGGAAATAGAACTTCCTTGATTGAATGTACGGGGCAACATTTTAAAGCCTCCACTCGGCACAAACAACGATGATGTGGCGATAAAATAGAGAAACTTAGAATCCCTACAAAAAGTCCAAAACGGCAAAATATTCTACATATTTACAAATTGCTTATTTTGATCTTTATCTTATCATATTTTTAAAATCATTGCAATTTAATTGGACAAATGCAACTTATAAATTATTTACTGTCTAATTTACTGCGACTCATGTTTGAAATTAGAAAATCTTAAATATGTAATTTCCTTTTATTACGATCGTTGAGTGGTGAATTTTAAAGACTTAAGAGCTTTGTCTTAGCAACCTTTTCATTTTTTTATTATTTTACTATTTATATCTTTACTTCTCTGAATTGACTCAATGGCACTATGTCCATGGCATGTTGCCTGGCAATATTTCATGTAAATTCATAATATATTATAACTATTTTGGATGTATCCGTTGCTATATAAAGAGCAACAATTATTCCAACAATTACACCCCCCGGTCCCGCCCTCTACATCAATCTTTATAAGTAAGATATGAACGTCCATGCCTTAATTTCTGGCTTATCGGAAGGAATTATTGACCGGTCCCAACCATGTCCGGTATAGTGAATTTGTACTTGTATAGTAATGGATATTGTCATCCTTAAACTTTATTACCCAGAACGTATAATTAAAGACATTTTTATGGTTAAAAAACATTGTCATAGCAATATTTGAAATTATAAATCATGAACCTTCTTGTCTTCATGGGTCAGTGATTCCTTTAGATGGAATACCGCTTAAGCTGATGCTAGGATCGTGCGAGATATTGCCTCGCAAACAACTCTATTCAGATAAACCATGCGATTTTAGTTATCATTTCCTGTCGTTACAAATGTTTCAAAGGGCAAATATCTTTTTCAGAAATGTATTGCAGAGCTATATTTACCCTTTTCCATAAAAGAATAAAGACTTTCTATTTCGCGAAACAAATGAAATGATAGTGAGCAGTGAAGATTATGTTATTTGTATAACCTTTTTAAAGCTGTACTGATACATCAAAGTATGAAACGCAAGATAAACAAGGAAGGGCGGCGTTTAATAAACGCAATTCTCACACGGCGTAGCAGCATGGGGTCACCGGCAAGATGTCCGGCGGGACACCAAACAAAAACTGGAAAGTGCACAAGGTAAAACTATTTTGGACAGGTAAATGACATTTTAGTTTTAGATACATGCATAATGTTAATTTGATCAATGAACAGATGCGCGATTTAAAATGCAATTCTTGATAATCACAGAGCAAAGCATGATAAGCCTGATTGTTATATATAAAAAAACGATATACAAGGATAAAAATATTTATTTTGAATGGATACATTTTCATATTATACCCTGAACGAACACCTATAATAATACTGTATTGACCTTTACTACGCTAAATATGTTAAATGGAGTGCCCTAAAAATTCACAAAACCATTCATTGTTAAAGATGAATGTTCAAAATCCCTGAATCACCCTGAAGCCTTTCCCTAATATAATGTAATGTTTGGAAAAAGTTATTTGATACTTTTAGTCTGCACTGTAACAAAAGAATTAGACACAATCGTGTAAACTTAAACCATATTTGATGATTTTTATCTTTATTAAACGCAGATACTTTCTCACGGATAATTGTATAACTGCTACACTACTACTTAAAGCAAAATAAAGTAACGATAAAGTGTATAATTACAAGGACACTTAAATAACACTTTTAAAATAACAGGTTCAAGTATTCGACAAGGAAGTTCAGTATATCCATTAACATATGCTCAGTGGTAGCACAGATTAAAATAGGTTCCATTATACAAACAGTTATTCCGTTGCATAATGATTTTGTTTCATTCAGTTTTTAGTCTTTCATGGAACAGTAGCTAATAAAAAGGTATGTTTAATCTATTTTTGTTATATAGTAATATACCATTAGTATTTTTATTATTATTTTTTTATCTTATTTTATTTATTTATTTATTTTATTTATTTATTTTTTGCGTTCATGTAAATTATTTGATCGATCTATTAATACTTGAAAGCCTACATTCAATTAAAAGTTATTTAAACGTAACTAGCAGTAAATATTGACACATTGCGTGTCACGATTTTCATAAATCACAATATCGTGATTTACCTTTAGGTTAGTGAACTTAAACTAACCCCTAGTGCTGGTTTAAAAGAACAATAAAACGGAATTGGATTAATCTTTAAAATGTTTCGTATGTACTGTTATTGATTTTGTGTTTTTATAATTATTCTTTTTTTATGAAATAATTTTCTTTATTTATATGCTTTCTCTTGTTTTGTTTAAGAAATACAATATTGTATAAATTTAAATATCTATTTGTATATCATACCTGTTTTATGTGCATTTGCACTTACTTGACATAATGGTTAATTCAACGTTTTATTTAGTTCAAACACAACGTTTGTTTATTTGTAACTTTTCCAAATTTTGCTGATACAAATCACGAATTAGGTTTTAAAGATATTGACAGGATAAATAATATTGCACGGGCGTTTGTAACAATTGTAATGTAAACTGATCCGAAAGACAGGGTTATATGGCAAAACACTTTATTTATTGTTAGATCACATGTCAATCATTGAATGACGAATTTTGTAAATTAAATAGCATTATTCATTTGTATGGGATTAAATGATACTTGTTACGGCTTAACAGCACATTCATACCCCAAATGTAAAACACCCTTTATTATATCGTTGAAGTTTTGCCAGAACGAATCATCCCACTATGTTTATTATAATACATAACTATTAATCGCAACACGGAGAGGCTAGGCATATTATTGCATGGGCTTAATTGTTCACCAAATGACGAATATTTATACAAACTCATCAACTCCTCTTGCAAAGGTTGTACAAACAGCTTTATTTGATTTCAGGAAGGTAAATGTAATTGAAGTACACCACAGTCGAGGTGCGGGATGCATGTACAGCCAAAAAGGATCATCAGTGAATAACTTTATGTTGGATAAAAGATGAGCATTCAAACCTGATCATCTTGAAGCACACCATATTCGAGGTGTGTAATGCATATATATATATAACTAAAGAAGTGAATAATTTGATGTTGGAAAAATTATGAGCATTCAAACATGAACAAAAGAGAATCAGCATCATCAGTGAATAATTTGATGCTGGACAACAGATGAGCATTCAAACCTGATCATCTTGAAGCACACCATATTCCAGGTGTGTAATGCATATATATATAACTAAAGAAGTGAATAATTTGATGTTGGAAAAAGTATGAGCATTCAAACATGAACAAAATGGCCATGGTCATCTTAGTAACACTTCTTTTGTTCATGAGGTGTTCCGGAGCAAATGATTTGACTATCATTGAGAAGACATTGTATGAAGCATTTGAATGTAGCTATCATAAAAGTTCGCCGACATTGAAAATAGAAAATGGTGTTACTGATGAACAAATTAAAGACTGTTTAAAGACCCATAAATACACTGAGCGATTGATGCTATGGAATAGTCATTTGAGTAATATTCCAAAGTATTTAAACATATTGAGATATCTTGTGCATTTAGATTTATCAAACAACGATATAACGGAAGTTACATTTGAAGGAATCGAAGGCATTTGTCAACAACTAACATATCTTTCTCTAGACAATAATGACATCGAGACCTTACGAAAAGGGGATCTTGATTGCTTACAATCCCTTCAATATCTTTACCTTGGAAATAATAAGTTAAAATTTGTGGAAAATGGAACATTTAGTGTAAGAATGAAGAGTATAAGATACATATATTTAGTTAATAATAGTCTCACAGTTTTAGATTTTAGTTTGCTTAGTCGACTGAAACTGTCTGACAATGTGAGGCTAACAGTTAATGCTTCGCGAAATTTTATTACAGGAATAACTAATTCAGCGAATATAACGATACAAGATTTTACAACAAGAGCTGTCCGTAAGACAGCGCGCTCGACTTTTTTATTGCTTGCCAATAAAAAAAGTTTTTGCAGTAAAAGGCAATACAAGAATCTCTGTATTTTTAAAGTGAACAATGGCCATGAGCATTAAGATATTTAGTGAAGAATTATTTTACTGAATTGTGTGATACCCTTGAACACTGCAGCAAAGTTTGAAATGTTTAAGTCAAAAGAGGGCTGGTAAGAAAGAAAAAAAAACTTTTTTAGTGCTTGCCTATAATACAAAACATTGACAGTTAAGGGCCATAATTCAAATAAAATCTTTGACAGAATTACCTTCTCCTGGACATGTTTGGGAATCATGATTGTAAACAAGTATTCCAACTTTCAAATTAATATCTCAAACAGTTCAGTCAAAAAGTGGACTGGTACTAAAAACTTAACCAAGATTCTAAGTCGATAAAAGGCCTTAATTTTTAAAACAAATCCTTGACAGAGTTACCTTCTCTTGCGTACAGATGGGGGTAATGATGTGAAATAGCATTAAAAGTTTCAAAGCAATATCTCAAAGGGTTAAGGCAATAAGTGGATTTTACCCATATTCAATGTATTTTCTAAGTCAAAAAGGGGCATAATTCTGTCAAAAACCTTGACAGAGTTATGTCCTCTTGTCTGTTGATGAAGGTCGTGATGGTAAACAAGTATGGTCAGTTTCAAAGCAATACCTCCAATGGTTTTGAAATAAAGTGAGGTGGTACAAAAAACTTAACCAAGCTCAATACACTTTCTAAGTCAAAAAAGGGCCATAATTCTGTCAAAAACCTTGACAGAGTTATGTACTCTTGTCTGTAGATGGAGGTTATGATGGTGAACAAGTATGGTAAGTTTCAAAGCCATACTTGTAATACTTCTGAAATAAAATGGGGTGGTACGAAAAACTTAACCAAGGTGTGACGCCAACGCCGACGCCGACGCCGACGCCGACGCCGGGGCGAGTAGGATAGCTCCCCTTTTCATAGAAAAGTCGAGCTAATAAAAACCACTGTGGGAATTATAGCAACTCACAATAATATTACAACTGCTAACATACACTATTACTTCGAAATGTTAAATATAACAAATCCTTTGCAATTATATCGAATGGGGAGCTCCGGGTTCGACGTGCGTTTTAACCCTTTTATTTGTGATTGTGCAATGTTCCCTATAGCAGACGCTCTTAGAAGGTTCAGGCACATGGATCCAGACAACCCTTTATTTTCAGTGACATGTGGTTCTCCTTCAAGTCTTGAAGGAATGATGCTACGCCAAGTTCCAAAAAATCAGTTTAATTGCTCTGTTGATGTGAATTGCCCAAAAAAGTGTATATGTAACAAGACTGCAGCGCTTGACCTCGTGACCATTCACTGTGATGGAAATTATTTTGAAAATGACATTCCAATGACATGTCCAGATGCTGAAAAGATTAACATCAATATTAAATCTAACAAATTGACAAAAGTCTCTTCCAGAGCATATCTTGGTAATGTATCACAATTTGATGTATCTCAGTGTGCAATTACAACCATTGAAACATCGTTTGTTGACATGATACAAAATACCTCTTTCGATGCTTTATTATTCAATGACAATGGACTTGAAACGATACCAAAATCGTTTAAAAACTTTAATTTCAGCAATGGTCAGGTCTTAGCTTTGGATGGCAATCCATTTAATTGTGATTGTCATACACGTTGGATGAAATCTTGGCTGCATTCGAACAAAAAGCACATTTTACGACAGAATAACATAAGATGCGCAACTGGGCCAGGCAAAAACAAGCCAATAGTTGAAGTACCAGACAATTTGTTCATTTGCCAAACTTTAACAGACACCGACGAATTACTTATTGTGATTGGCTCAGTAATATTTGTCGCTCTTGTATTTATAATATTGTCTTATAAATCTAAATATATACAAGTTTTCATGATATCCCATTTTGATATATGCAAGTATTGCTGCCGGAGGAGAAAACTACGCAAGTTGTTATTCGATATCTTCATTCCTCATTCATGTGAGGACGATGATGTCATTAAAAAGATTGTTGACTATCTTGAGAACCACGATCCACCATATAGTGTATGTATTGGTGAGAAAAACTTTAAACCAGGTCTAACAATATCTGAAAATATACTGGATGCCATTGAATCCAGTCAAACAACTTTGCTTGTCATTTCTAATAATTTCCTGAGAAGCACGTGGTGTAACATGGAGTTTCGTGAAGCTCATATGAGGTTTCTGAGAGACAGAAATATTAATATGGTGTTAATTGTGTTAGAGGAATTAGACACCAAACTTATTTGCAAGGAGTTAAAAATTTACATGGATACGCATGTTTACATCCAGTACACAGACAACCAGTTTTGGGCTAAACTTCTGCAAAGCCTTCCCATTATAATTGATCCGTCTTTCACTGACGAATCGCCGCTTTTTTCAAATTAGATCAGACACTTGACACCAAAATAAACGCACAAGGAAGTTATTTTAAGTACAGGGCAAATTTAATGAATGCATGCAGGAAAATTGTAGCTTGATGAATATTCTAGATTAGAATATTATTGTTTACTTACCAATAAATCATTAAGGGTTTCTGAACATGTAAGCAAACATTTTAATCAGACTGAATAAGTGCCGTACTATTTAAGACTACTATGTGAATATAAACAGCTGTCTATATAATTATTAGAGTCTTGTAAGACATAAAAAGTTTAAAGAACTTGGACAGGAGCGACTATATGTAGCGATGTACAATGTTTATGTTTATTGTTATGTTGTGTTTTTGTTTTTTGTTTTTTTGTTTTTGTTTTGTTTTTTTTACGGCGCACCAACATAATTTACGTCATATGGCGCCGAAACAAGGAAGATTATTTTGGCTAACCTCGGTTGTTTTAAACTTAAAGCAACATCAGAGATTAAAACCGTCCCACCTCCTAGAGCTTAGAGATGCCTTAACTGTTAAAGGCAACCTTTTAGCAACATGAGGGAAATAAGTTTCTATATATTGTCTACCTTTTGATCTCGTTGATCTAATATTCATGTTCTTCCTTATGTCTTAAGAATGATTATAATATTAAAAAATTTGGTACAAACTAACCAGTCATGCGCTTAACTAATTGCTTAAGAACATTTTATATATACTAGTTTATTATACGTTGACATAGGGTTTGACATTAACGGAGAGGTTGTTTTGTCGTATTCTTGTCATCATCATGATTTTGTTTGTTTATGTGTAAAAGACATGTTTAGCCATTTGTTTGTGCGTTGTTTATCCCTTTTCCTATATAGTCAGAATCATGTGACAAATTAATAAGCAACATGACCTATTTCAGTAAAAAACAGTTTTTTTTTTATATATACATATACATTTATATCAAAGACATATTGTTTATATTTGTTATTGTTATACATGATTATGACATAAGTCGCGCTAAACTTAAGCAATATCTGAATTATCATTGTAGTTTCAAGGTCATATGACGACATTCTAGGTAAACTAGTGGAGTAAGAAGTCATGTACTCTTACATGCATTATAACATGATATTAGGCAATGAGTTAAAAAAATGCTTATTACATTGACAATGGACATACATTGTTAATACTGATATACTTGTTTATTGTATGCTTAATATGACTTGCTTAAACCTTTAAGATTGCTCGGGTTGCTTTCTATGATCCTTTCATATGCATGTATATTCAATTAAGATATTTAATTTGATCAATTTGATTAAAATTTTTACTCTTACTTTAAAACTTATTGTTCTTAGTGTTCAATATATTAAAGGAATTAAGTAACACCATGAGGCGACTGCTGCCGCGCTGTTTAAGCCGTTGAATTTCAACAACTTGCCTCTAACCGCCATGGAATTGAGTCCTGCCAGAGACTTAACAAAGTTTTTTCGGGGTTTGACATATATGTACTTTAGACTTTTCTCTATAGTACATTTTGCGTCCGAAATATATCACGTTCCTTTGAACATTTGTAATTAGCTCATCCAAAGTAATAAAAAGTCTAACAGTTTTTTTGTTGTTATTTCTTTTTTTCCATGATGACCCCTGTATGAACACTTGCATATGTTTCGAAATTAAAACTTTCACCATTTTCGTGTATACAAAGATATTGCTTTGACAATGGTCAAATCTGAAATTAGATTTTTTTTATAATTACTCATAATAGCCTCATGGTAAATATAAAATGAATATGTTTTGACTTCACACAAGAATGTATCTTGTACTTTTACAGTACCGGCCATGAGCAGACTCATTCAAAATGGGCCAGCAGCGATCTCAATTCAAAGAAGATTTGTTATTTCTAAAATTCTACACACTATAGGTAGTCATTAACAAAACAGGTTTGTAGAGGAAAATGCCAATTTCGCTTGACCTATAATAAGAAACGCAGCTTCCGGTATAAAGTTTATTCATTCTTTACATTTAAATGAAACATATTCGGTTAAAATATCACAGATATAAACAATCTTCTGTGATTAAAATATTTAGAAGAGCATAGTATATAATTTTAATGATAAACTCTGCTTGGAGTGATTGGGGTGTTGACGGTAACTTGAACTTTTTCAGTACCAGCCATGAGAAGACCCACCCGTTCAAACTGAGCCAGCAGCTACTTTTGTAGTTTTTGACGTGCTTTAGGGATTCCATTTTTTCCCCATTTGGATGATACAGATCGAAAATGTGTCTTTATTTTTTTTAGATTTGAGTAATACATTTTTGTATTTTATTCACGATTTATGTATACTTTGATTACCATACAAACGAGAAAAACATCTTCTGACAAACAATTTAAAATGGAAAGAAATGTAATTTTGAGCGATGGGTCGAAATATTCACCTTGTTTTTAACGATATTCACCATTATGCCTATTGCTTTCTGCAAAAGCACAAAGTTGTTTTGTGTTGCAAATGTTCGCATAGAACAACGACAATCTGAAAAGGGATTAAAAAATTTATATTATTAAAAAATAAATGTAGAATGGCTTATATTTTTTTTCATTTCAAGCCTGTTATTATTTAGCATTAAGTTTATAGTAAAATAGAGAAAATAAGAATCCCTACAAAAACTCAGAAAATGTTTCAGACTCGGTTTGATTGAGCCTGTTCATTTTGAATTAAGAAACATTCGCGGATGTGTTCATACGGCGGTTATCATGGAACATTCAATGTGACACTTGTGTGTCATTTCATAGAAAGCGGCGTATGGTCCCCAATTTATAGAAAGCGTGTGTCTCTAACGAGAAAACAATGGGCGAAACTAAAAAAATGAATTTTGAAAGGGAATCAGAGGTTGCATGTCAAAGAAAAGACGTCAACAGACAAAGCTGAAAAAGCAGGCAACATATCCTAAGGGTGTTTCAACATTATTCAAGTAGGAATATTGGAACATACCAAAACGAAAAAGGCAACTAGTTAAAACGTAAAAATACCACCAACACAAAATGACGTGTTAAACGGTCTTTAAGGATCGGAAATAGAACATCTTTGATTGAATGTACGGGACGACATTTTAAAGCCTCCACACGGCACAAACAACGATGATGTGGCGATAAAATAGAGAAAATTAGAATCCCTACAAAAAGTCCAAAACGGCAATTTCATAAATGTTACAGACTTGGTTTTATTGAGCTTGTTCATGGACCGTACTGTCAAACTACCGTCCAAAATGAGAAGAATGATTAACAAGGCAAGGCAACGTTGCCACTGGTTATATATGTGAACCATTCTATGTTATTTTTATAAGGGGAGTCATACAGTTACCGGAGATAAATTGCTTACAATTATTATCAGTTCATATTTAACAGGACTCCACTAAAGTTTGACGGGACTGGAAATATTTTTTTCGGTATAAATGTTCGATTTGATGTAGGTCTAGATCAATAACTTATGTGACCATTCTTTCACTCCGTGTTTCTAGAATACAAATTTTGATTGCGAAAAAAGTGACCCGAAATTGAAAAGCATTGCAACGCGTTTTTACTCAAATCAGGCTAAGAATACCAGAATGATACAATTTTAATTTATTTCTGAGTATTTTCTCAATTATTCTTATTTTATTTGTTTAAAATGATCAAGTTGACCTATGTAAGAAATTCAAATTAAATGTTGCTTTAGGAAATCAGTGAAGTTCCCTTTATATATTTAACATATCATGGTAAGATCATGTGTCATGAATTAAAAGTGATGTAATGAAAAGTGTATACAGTTGCCATTTTAAAGAAATGTTTTGAAGAAAACATAAAAATGCCATAACATGTCAAACCTAGTTGCACATCACATGCTATTAAGTTTTAAGAGGTCTTCAGCTTTTAATCTTTTTTAAAAAACAAATTTTTTATATATAACAATCCGAACTACGGAAGACAAAACTAAAGACGGACGAGAAAGTCATACCATACGTGTCAACACATAATCCAAGGAATACCGAATTTTTCACAGTAATACAAGAAAATCTACCAATTTTACAAAATGATGAAATAATGAAAGGAATTATTGACAGAATCCACATAATTAAAAGTAAAAGACAACCGGCTAATCTGAAAAAACTTTTGACCAGGGCACGATTTTCTTCAACACTGAGAAAGAATAAAATAAAAAGATGCAGCAGTTTAAAATGCGGCCTGTGCAAACACATGATAGAAGGAAATACATACCATTTCAAGAATGGCCGCGAATTTAAAGTAAAATTCTCAGGATCATGCGACATTAGAAATGTAATTTATGCAATGAAATGTAATGGTTGTTCCAAAGATTATATTGGGGAAACTTCAAATTTAAGAAATCGAGTAACATTACACAACCAACATATACGAAATCCAGACAATGCATTATTACCAGTCAGTCGATACATTGCCATTTGCGCAAAAGACATCACTCCAAAGTTTAATATAATGCCAATCTATAAAATGCGAGAACTAGACACATTCAAAAGAAGAATGAAAGAA